>NC_087220.1:65020904-65029431 GCF_015104395.2 Macrobrachium nipponense
TGTTTTAATCGAAATCTGTCCAATTTGGAGACATATTCAATAATAATAACTATTTTTAGTTCGAAGTATGTTTCGAGTTTACTAAAATTCGTATGAATTCGGAAATTGAGGTTGAAATGCGTCGGAATTTGCTTCTAAGAATACCAATCTTAAAATTCCGAGAAGCAATCCTGAGAATATGAATAATTAAAATGGAATGATATATATCATTTATAGATGCAATTTCCATTAATTTGTATAAGAATTACACCCAATTGCTCCCTGCAGAAAAACCTTAAAGTGCATTTGCACTTGGTAGTCCTGTGGTCCATACCAGTTTCACTGTCATTTTAAGTATTTTCTGACATATTTATTACTCTTTTTCTTTACTTGATATCAATATAGAGGATATTCTGACTTCATGGCAGACCTGGGATATAATCTAATCTGTATAATCGTCCTTTTAGTTTATCAGTTTTGTAAAACTCTTATATACTGACCAATATCTTCAAGAGGAAATACGTTAAGTTATGGAAATTTATGCTTTAATGAAATGCATAATCGTATTAGCTATTAGAGTGCTGAGTGATTACTTTCTGAAATATTTTAGTCAGGAGAAAAGTTAAGAGGAATCGCAGTGCTGACACCCTGCAGGTGCGCCCAGTAACCCTGTAGCCAGCCATACAAAACCTCGAAAAAATTAAAATTACGAACCGAAAGAAATATATAATTTATGTAAGGTTTTTCCGAGCTTCAAGCTAAAAATATGAGTATAAAACCTTCTCTGTATAATGCACCCCCAGTTTTGCTACAATTTAGACTGTAATAATATGTGGAATAGTCAAATTTTGATGGTAATTCTATGTTTTCTCCGGCTAACAATCCAGGGCTGTGAATGTGTTACCAGAACCCGATACGTGAATTCCCTCGTACAATTCCAAGCATTTGGCTTCAAATACTATTTTGCTAGTCACAAATATGCATAAATAACTGAATTTACTTTTTTTATACAGTCATTGCAATCAATTATTCGACATTTTTTTTTTTTTTTTTTTATCTTTCCTCACTATCAGAAGCACAACAGTTTTCTGTTTGAGCACCATTTTGCTTCGGGCAGTCAATAGATGGCGTCTCTAGTCCACAATTCTGAAATGAAATCCGGTCCAATCCAGTTTCGAGTGACGATTTTGCAGACGTCACAGTCACCTGAGGCCCTTCGGTCCTTGGGACAGAACGAGAGTCACCGGCATTTTGATTGGGAAGTGCTTGTTTCCGATTTATCAAATGGTCTATTGTGGGAGGTTCGCCCTTTTTTCATTTTGAAAATAATTAATATAAATACCAATGAAATGAGTCTATCAGACGTTTCATGGAATATAATGCGTTCGTGAAGGCTACCTGAGACATATTGCTCATAATTTCAAGCTTGCAATGTCAGTAATTCGAGTTTGGGTGACTGTATTAATCTATAATGTTTAATGAATTTTCAGCTTTATGTTGGTAGGCAGAGAGTAGAATACTGCCTACCAAATATACCAGTTTTTTTGTTGTTGTTCTGTTCGAGTGATGTCACATGATGATACTACTTATACCACTACTTATATAATAATAATAATAATAATAATAATAATAATAATAATAATAATAATAATAATAATAATAATAATAATAATGAAAAGGTCACGATGTAGAATGATACGTCTGGGAGACGTAGAGAGCTTAGTACTCTCCCACTTTGGAGTTGCACGATTCTGTTGACCTCTTTTGGCTAAGATTAAATCTGCAATTGGTTTGTGATGCCGCTCCTTTTTCAAGATCATTTCAGACGAAAAAGAAAGCAATTCGTATACTGAGGTTTATTAGGCAATATTTATTTCATTAGAATCAAAGTGTTGATAACATGATTTTTCATATAAAAGAATTGGTCAGGTTGTAAACACTGATCGCGGATCTGAAGCCCAGAGTTGCTTCAGATGTTCTGACAGCTTATTTTTGTGACGACTTTAACTCGTCCTGACATTGTGAATTTTGCTTATAATGCTGGTCTTGAATATACCAGAATAAGGCACATGTATTCCGTTCTCCATTGACACCAGAATGAGTGTCATAGCTTGAATAATAACTTCGCAGACAACGCACAAAGTCGAATTAAATTCGCCGTCGAAGAATGCTATGGCGCCTACAAAATGAAATAAATCAACAAATGGAAACCAATAGTTAGCACAGAAGTGGATGCTGCTGCCCATACATCCATACTACATAATATAAACAAAATCTTTAAATTTCGTGCAAATCATGAATGAGCATGGAGGATATATTCTAACACCTGGGTTTATAGCTCAGTCATGCCAACGTGCCTTACGTACCATCTCACGACCTTGTGGGAAGATATAAAAGTGGGATTTGATAGAAGGATAAAAAAAGGATATGAAGGTAGGATACAAGAGGACATAAGAGGATATAAAAGTGGGATATAAAATGAGAATAAAAGTGGATATAATGGTTGAATATAGAAATAGGATATAAATGGAAGATATAAAAGTAGGATATAAAATGAGGATGAAAAGATGATATAAAGGAAGGATATAAAACTGAGGATAAAAAGAGGATATAAAACGACGATATAGAAGACATGCAAGAACGTAGGATACAAAGGTAGGACATAAAAAGAGGACATACAGGGAGTATGTAAAAGGAAGGACATAAAAGCAGGATATAAAAGGAGGATATAAAAGGAGGATATAAAAAAATCACAGAAATGCTATAAAGAGGCTGTTCACCATAAAAGCTTCAACGCGACGTCTCTTTTGCAGTCGGGAATTTGAACCGAATTAAAAAAGAAATATATTGTTAGTGAATTTCTCTTTATTCATTCCATGAAACTGCATTCATTCATATAAATAATAATGATAAGTACAATGAAAATAGTCCGATGTCTCGTTTGTTACTGCAATGGTGGTGAAGGAATTTGAAAATGCATTAATGAAAAATGCAAATACAATGAACAGACGCGATTTGTATGATTAAGAACAAATCACAGACGCATTATTTCGCATGGAAAATCAATCAAACATAATGAATCGTACTTTCATTTTTCTCTGATTGAAACACATTATAGGCCCAGATAATTACACATTTAAACCATCGTTCATTCTTCATTTATAAACACACACACATACACACCACATAGAGCATATCACACACACACACACACACACACACACAAACGTTCGTGCCTGGGCATCTGTGTAGCCTGTGACACAGCCTCATATTGAAGCATTTGTCATTCGGCCCAAATATCTTCCGTCTGTCAATGAAAAACGTCTTTCACACGAATATGCAAGTCAGCGATAAAGATACGTTGAATGATGAACCGTAAGTAACTGAGAGAGAGAGAGAGAGAGAGAGAGAGAGAGAGAGAGAGAGGGAGAGAGAGACGAGAGAGAGAGATGAAGAAGGGAGGAGAGAGATAGAGAGAGAGAGAGACTGCTGACATAGTTTACGAAAGAGCTAAGGTTGTTTTAATGCAATTTTATTTTTGCACATTGTCCATCTCGCTAAGTTTGGACATCCTGATTATAATACTTATTGTATATGGTATGATATATAAACGATACCAGTTGATGAGAAAGTATGCCACGGTTTTCTAACTAAGAATGATAATACACCAAATCAAGATGACTGATATGGCGGTTACCTGGGGTCACAGAACAACTGAGAATTATGGCAACTTTTTCTGAAGGCATCTGGCTTGACGCTCCTCCTTCTATACCAATGCTGAATGAGAACTGAGAATCATCCTATATGATACAGTTATTCCTTGCACTCTAACAAATCTAATATAAGAAAGCATTATGAGATATATTTAGTAAATATGTAAAGTCTGTAGATAATGTTGAAACTCTTAGATGATATGAAGGTATTGCAAGAGAACATCTTGATATGACCGCAGGAAACAGGATGGACGTACAAGTAACAAGTGATGATAGGAAGGTTATAATGTGCGCGGAGAAGACTATATAAATTGAATGCCGTAGAAATAATAATAATAATAATAATAATAATAATAATAATAATAATAATAATAATAATAATAACTAATAATAATAATACTAATGAGAGGACCTAGGTTCGAGCTTCTAATGGACGGTACGTCACGTCCCTGGGATCAGGTCCTAAACCCGCGACCATCTCTTATATTACCTTCGTTTTTGAAGGTATGGGGTTTTGGGCTTCGTTAGGACCCACTATTTGTTTAACCAAACCGAAGAGGGTTGCTGAAACTTTCTAGAACATTTTTATTTCCACGAAGACAAAATTGAAAAGGAAATGACATTTTGTTAGAGCAGATAATCCACTGAAGAGAAAGAATTGCGCTGTTATTATTATTATTATTATTATTATTATTATTATTATTATTATTATTATTATTATTATTATTATTATTATTATTATCTTGTCGATTTTTCTTATCAGTTTTGTTACGAGTATATAGTTGTCGTAAATTGAAAGCTACACTTGCCATGGGATACACAAAGAATTGGTACGTAGCACAATCGCCTGGAATTAATTACAGGAAGCAGCAGCGCTTCCCCGTAATTCTGAACACGACCTCATAATAAGAAACACTACTTTTGTCGGGTCAGAAGTGAGTTAGGTATGTTTTGATGCTGTTATTTGAGGTGAAAGAGCCTTATGCCGGTGTGCAATCTTGCTCAAGGAGCGGCCTGTCATCAAATTGTTATTATCATTCAGAATAAATAACCCAATTCATATGGAACAAGAAGCCCACCACAGGGGCTACTGACTTGAAGTTCTTAAACCCCCAAGCAACGTTATGGTGTTCATTAGGAAGATGAAAGGAGATGAAAGGAAATACAGAGAAGCGATCTCACTTATTAAAAAAGAAAGCAAAAGATGGCCGTGATATAGAGCAATGAATTAAAATCACTGTGTGCTGTTACTGGAGATGAAGGCGGTTTTATGCCAGCACGGTGTATCACTCTTGGAGCAGATTCTGAGTGAAGCTTCAACCCGTAGAGGAGAAAATAATGGTTGGACTTGAGAGACTGAATTTCCTGGAGGAGAAATGGTATGAAACTCTACGGGAGTCACCATTCACGTTTCACTTAATAGGTCAATAGGTAGTTAGATTCTCTCTCTCTCTCTCTCTCTCTCTCTCTCTCTCTCTCTCTCTCTCTCTCTCTCTATATATATATATATATATATATATATATATATATATATATACATATATATATAGAAATATATGTATAATTATTATTTATATATACATTATATTATATTATATATACTATATATACGTATAATATAAATATAATAATATATATATATAGATATATATATAATAATATATATAATATCTATATAAATATATATAGTTATATGCAATAGATAGGATAGATATATCTTATATAATATATCTATATATATAGATATATAGTATATAGAATATAATAATAATATATATATATATATATATATAATATATATATATATATATCTATATATATATATATGTATATATATATATACATATAATTATTATATATATATATATTTATATATATATAATATTTATATTATATATACCATCAAATAATAAATATATATATAATATATACATATAATATATATATATATATATATATATATATATACTATATATATAAAATATATATGGTATATATATAAATATATATATATATATATATATATATACTATATAATATATTTTTATATTATATATACTAGATATACATATATATATATATATATAGATATATGTATATTATATACCTATATATATATAATATATATATTATATACTAATGGTATCATATACCTAATATTTACAGATAATACTATTAATATATATATACTATAAATAAAATTCTATAAAATATTATATATATATATATATATATACATATATAAATCTATATATATATAACTATATCGACTACTATCTATATATAATATATATATTATATATATTATATATATCATATATATATATATATATGTAATATATATATACATATATAATATATATATATAATTATATATAAATATATATATAGATATACATATATTACATACTATTATATATTAAGAATATATATATATATATATATATATATATATATATAAATATATATACATATATACTCTATATATATATAAATAATTATATACTATATATATATAATATATATATTAAATATATATTAATATATATATTATATAATAATATATAAAATAATATTATATATGTTATATATATATTATTATATTATATATAAGATCTATATATTATATATATTTATATATAATATATAATTATTGGCCTTTCACGATCTTGAGTGATCTCACCCCTGGGGCATCCTCGCCAGTGGAGCATCATTGGTATGGGGGTTTATTTTTCCCAGGGATGGGCTCTTCCCCATCCTCAGCTCCACCAACTAGCCAAGGGAGATGAATGGAATGTTCCCCCTACCACATTGGGATCAAATATTTTGCACATACTACATGAGGCATTAACTTACGGGTTTTTACGCCGCGCCAGAGGTTGCCTCAGTAGTATATGAAAGTATTCAATCCATTATGCAATGCATGACCCATATTTTGAATATATACAATGGCATTAACTTACGGGTTTTTACACCGCGCCAGAGGTTGCCACTGCACTATATACAAAAGATGGAACTTGCAGTGCATAACCCAATTCACATATGGAGTAGACGGCATTAACTTACGGGGTTTTACGCCGCGCCAGAGGTTGCCGGCCACCTCAGATATGTGACTTGGTTTGATACCCATTCCATAGGGTATCATGCAGCAGGAGAGGGGGGGTCCTGGGCCCCTCCGAACAGCTGTTGGCTCTCATCCTGAGAGCTTGTCCTCCAGCCTCCAAACAGCTGTTGGCTCTCATTGGGAGAGCTTGTCCTCCAGCCTCCAAACAGCTGTTGGCTCTCATTGTGAGAGCTTGTCCTCCAGCCTCCAAACAGCTGTTGGCTCTCGTTGTGAGAGCTTGTCCTGCAGCCTCCAAATAGCTGTTGGCTCTCATCCTGAGAGCTGGTCCTCCAGCCAAGAAGATGGAGTCTTCCCCCCTGCCACACTGGGATCGAATATTTTGCACATACTACATGAGGCATTAACTTACGGGTTTTTACGCCGCGCCAGAGGTTGCCACAGTAGCATATGAAAGTATTCAATCCATTATGCAATGCATGAACCATATTTTGCATATATACAATGGCATTAACTTACGGGTTTTTACGCCGCGCCAGAGGTTGCCACTGCAGTATATACAAAAGATGGGACTTGCAGTGCATAACCCAATTCACATATGGAGTAGACGGCATTAACTTACGGGGTTTTACGCCGCGCCAGAGGTTGCCGGCCACCTCAGATATGTGACTTGGTTCGATACCCATTTCAGAGGGTATCATGTGACATGAGAGGTGGGGTTCTGTGCCCCTCTGAACAGCTGTTGGCTCTCATCCTGAGAGCTCGTCCTCCTTCCTCCAAACAGCTGTTAGCTCTCATTGTGAGAGCTGGTCCTCCAGCCTCCAAACAGCTGTTGGCTCTCATACTGAGAGCTCGTCCTCCTTCCTCCAAAAAGCTGTTGGCTCTCTTCTTGAGAGCTTGTCCTCCTTCCTCCGTCAGGGAGACGAGAGAATCGCCGAGAATGCCTGATGAAAAGGACGATCACAAGACTTTTCTTCACAGCTACAAAGAAACAGCCCTAGCGAAGGATTCTGACTGGTCACCAGTTGATGAAGCTGTGTCATGTTCCAGAGGCATTGCGATCTTCTTGGCCCAGTCGATGGGGTTGATTACAGGATGGGTGTGTGGGAGGTGGGGGGACCTCCCATTGCTGGTTGCTGCTGGGGGGAGCAGCAGTGAACACCCATCCTGCAGTCAAGCCATCGAATGGGCCGAAAAGATCGCAGCTCCTCTGGAACACGATGCAACATCACCAACTGACGACAAGTGAAAGTCCTCCATTTTGGTTAATCAGGGGCTGTTTCTCCTGTCCAGTGTCCTTCCAGGTGTCTTCCTCTTTACTTTCATTGTCTCTTGAGGATCTTGAAACACTTTGGCTCTCATCCTGAGAGCTGGTTCCTCTTTCCTTCGAACAGCTGTTAGCTCTCATCCTGAGAGCTTGTCCTCCTTCCTCCGTCAGACTTGTCTTTATGGCTGCAATGAAACAGCCCAAGTGAAGGATTCTGACTGATCACCAGTTGATAAAGTTTCGTCATGCTCCAGAGGCATTGCGATCTTCTTGGCCCAGTCGATGGGGTTGATTGCAGGATGGGTGTGTGGGAGGTGGGGGGACCTCCCATTGCTGGTTGCTGCCGGGGGGAGCAGCAGTGAACACCCATCCTGCAGTCAAGCCATCGAACGGGCCGAGAAGATCACAGCGCCTCTGGAACACGATGCAACATCACCAACTGATGAAAAGTGGAAGTCCAACAACTTTTATTAGTCAGGAGTTTCTGTTACCAATCTGTTTAATTGT
>NC_087220.1:65029931-65034931 GCF_015104395.2 Macrobrachium nipponense
TCAGAGTGTTAGTTATTAAACAAGCTCAACATTATTAAGGACTGATTAATAATTTGACTTCAGTAACTGATGTTCTAACATTTGTTGTACATATTGAACTAAACTTTGAATACTTATTCACTTAAACAATACTTAGGAAAGTAATTTAAACAGCCTTAACACACAGATTAATATAATTATTAACACCTTACAATTAACAACAAACACGCTGAAGGTGGCAAGCCAAATACTACATTCGTATGTTAGACCGCTTTATAGTTAAATGGAATTCCTTGTCGACGAAAGGACCTCATCCAAAACGTAGACGAAGCGAGAAAGTCCTATTCAGTGAATATGTTTAGCTCGTAACCACTCTGTCCTAAGAATATGAACAATATCACTATTAGTGACATGGAAACAGTAAGTCAAATTAAATTTCCCCAGAATTACTCAAAATTAAGCTGCATAAATTTTTACAGGGCTTCGCACAAAATAAAATCAACCTTTGACGCAAATAACCTGGAAATTTTATATGAATAAATTGACTCAAAAGGACCAAGAATAGTTATTTAATAATTAAGGATTTTAGCAAGACCTTTACTTAAATATAAATGAAAGTACTGGCAATAACAAGGAATCGAACTAAAACCCGCTTCCTTCAGTTGAACCCCATACCTGTTATTGTCCAGAGAGGCATAAAGTGCGACGTCGTTCACCACAAGAGCAAGTTGCTGATAAAGGAGCCAATTATGCGACACATCAAGCTAGGATTCCACTTGGGCTCAATCACACACAACGATGCTGAATACATCAAAGTAAACCCTTGGTCTTAACTCAAGGACGAGGACTTCAGAACTGCATACGTCTCGACGTGACACATGGTCGTGGCAAACCAATCGAAGAAGCTATCCAGTGGTCCAGTGGGGGTTTTACAACATCCACATATTGTTTATATTCCTCACTGTGTAATTATCGACGAAGAAACACATCTGCGAAAAACACTTGAACACGAAGATTAGTAATTTCACAGAAGGCTTAGAGGAATAGAGGAGGAGTTGCTGTCTTTCAGTACATAACCATATCGGCTTGTATAGTTATAACAAGGTAATAAGGGAACCAATGGAAGAGGGTTAAAAATTAAAGCAAGCTAATTCAATACCAACTTAAAACTATCAAACAACTACTTACTCCCCTTGAATCAAAATATGCGATTAATACAAACAAAAATGGAAAGTTACGAATTATATTCGTAATTTTCTGGACACATATTGCCGTTTGTGGTTACTTTAGATATTGTATTTTTTATTTTGTATAAGTACTTTGTGATAACCTTTACTAAGCTTTAGCATTGAGGCCAATGCCGGTAGGTGGCTGAGTGATTATGTTGAGCAGAAGTCTGGTAAGATTAGTTATGTAGGAAATATATTAGCTAGGAAACTCTACTACTATGAGATTCAGGGTCTCTGTAACACGGTTTTTTGGACTTTGCTCCTTGTCAAAGCATTGGATGTAGCTGAAAGTTGACATATGTATATTTTACAACCACACACAAATTTTGTCAGCATTATCAATAACCTAAACCCGATAGTTTTAATTTTCATAGAGTAAAAATGATCTAGCCGACGCCATGGCCAATGATTACGAGCCAAGAGTCGAAAACATTCATTACGTAAGCAAGGTAAACGACACTTTTGACTAAATGTTGCCCCGCCCATCCACCAGACAGAAATTCCATCGGCTCTGAAACCCAAAGACTTTATGAATGGCGGAACGATACATAGATGTGGGTGGGGTATCAGCGCTAGCGTAGTAATACTACTGTAGCAGTAGTGCCGCAACAGTATAGCAGTAATATACATGAATTAAACGTTTAGTCCAACTGCTGGGATCCTTGAGGATCATTTAGCACTTCTTACAACTACTCGAGAAATTAGTTTTTATAGCCAGAAGTTAAATTTTCTAATCCAACAATGACCATGGTAGCCTTCAGTGTTATCCTGAATTATAACGAGGCGAAAGTGGGTGGAGCCTCATGAAGTCACCATTCTGACGATAATTATTGGTGAAGGTTTAAAGCCAATATACGGTACGGCTATTTTTTTCAGTAAATAGGTAGATAGGCAATAAATAAAAATTGCTTGAACATTGGATATAGCAGTTTATCAAATCCAAGCTTGTCTACTATGTTTTTTATGATTATCAACTATTCCCAACATCTTGTCAATCTGATTGTGACCTATAAAGTAGACTGTAATTTCTCTGGAAACTTATTTTGGGAGTTAGACTAATAATCGAAGTGTTTTTGTATTCATTAACATATTTTGTTGGTTTGTTCATTATGACAATTATCAGTGGAGAGGTTCCAGAGTTCATAAAGGTGTACTGCTTTGCTTGTATTTAAATTTGTATGTCATAGTTGCCAGAGGTTTAGCCTTCGTTACGTATAGCCAATCATCCATCGAGAAAGAGGGAAGAAATGCTGTCATAAGTTACGTAACGAGTGCGTTCGAAACCTTTTCTCTAAGTAAGTTGGCCCGTCTTCAAAAAAGGTCACTTTTACATTATAAGTACCAAATTTATTCAACCTACGTAGTGCAGAATACACTCAAAATTTATGTGTTGATATAATATGTATTGTGAATAAGCGTTATATTTATGAAAAGCATAGATAAAAAGTTATTGCGAAAAAACCGTGTTACAGAGGCCCTGAATCTCATAGTAGTAGAGTTTTTAGTAGACGAAGGAGAAGGAGAAGTAGAAGAGAAACGCAAACCAGAATGTTTGTGATACGACACTCGTAAAACGCAGAAAAGGGACTGAGTGAGACATAACGAAAATCGATGATGCAAACTGTTAGACGTAAACTTTGACATGGGAGCAATGAATAACAAGTGGGTGGAGCTAGCTTATGACTAATCACAGCATATGCCCTGATTTGTTAGATGTTGTCGCCAGAAGTGGTAGGCGTTAAAGATTACCCAATTATGAAGAATTAGGGTAGTCTTAAAAGGAATCCAGAAGAAGAAGAGGCAGAGCCAGAAATCAGAAATTGGTCCATAGTTCAGTTGGAACGATGGAAAGAATCAGTTAACTACTCACTTCTGGATGTATAACTTGTGTCGGTTTAGACCCCGTTTATCCTGTGTCATTAAGACTTGTGTGATAGGAAAGTGAGATTGTGTGTGTTGCAATAATAATTAAGAACAAAAAACATGGTGTTTAACTTGCCCAGAATTCTAAAGGAAACTGAATTCACATATTTTCTCTATGTGATTTACCTCCTGAGACACCAACCGAGAAGATCGAGAATCGGCCAGTATGCAGAAACAGTAGTCCAGAAGAACAGAGAAGTATTAGAAATAATAACCAAATACGTTCCTACTAGAGATAGAAACTCAATGCTGTGTAAATAAAGAGTACCCCCATATAACATATAACAAATAATAACCAAAAATAAAAGTGAATGAAAAACATTGTAACAGAAATGACCCAACAATTCTACGGCTATGCTAATGCATAAATCTTTACATTATGTTTATATACAATATCATGAATACTAATAAGCATATTGATCTAAACCTACCTTGTTACAATTACCCTACACTTGAAAATATTGCCCTACTGTCTAAGATTTTGCCCAGATTACCCTACTCTTAGGGCAATTACCCTACAGTTGGCAACACTGTTGCTGCTGCTGCCTCGAAAGGGTCTGTGGCGGGAGTACCTTTTTTCCCGCATATTGGCAGGATATGCGCGGCCAGTTCGGCTTTTATCATTCCTCTAGATTCATACCCTGGCCCCTACAGTATACATTGCTAACACAAATTACAATCTGAAACTATGCAAGGGTGAATCTCTCACGGATGCAGCTTTTAAAAGGAAATAATCATACTCGCATACACAAGGAACCATCCATCGCTCATATGCTGCCAGCCAGCTGTTCGAGAACTCACGTGGCGGGAATCAACACGTGGAATCCAGTCATGCGAAGTTTACACTCGACTCGACTCTTCACGACACTAGACTTTCTTCTTTTGTTAGATTATATGTATACTTTTCATACGTTTGAACTTTTGTCTTCGCTTGTTTTCATATTCAATGTTTGTTGACAAGTTTTCCAGTGCTGGTTTAAGATTCCTCCCTTCTATTTGTGTATGTATTAGGTTGTACATTTGAAGTGTACCTATGTATATGAATACGCGGTATATTTACAAGCTGCAGTGTCCTGCATTTTATCTAGAGACTGGTCAAAAGTTTTAGTACTTTACCATAGCGATACAAGGTTCTGTTTACTGAAGGCCAACTTGTGTTTGAGCTGAATCTTCTTCTTCTTCTTCTTCCCAGCTTTATTCCTATTCGGAGTCGCCGTTTCAGCTGAATGAAGCCTTTTATTGTCCCAAATATATACTAGCAATCACCCAGGTTTCGATCTCTCCCTTACTTTTCGCATCAAAGGAGAACCTGCTGTTATTATAAATGCATAGTATATCCTCAAACCGGTCCCTCGTGTGGTAGCCTTGACTGAAATGGCGTGTCAGTGTACTTGCTTGTTCCAAACACAACTCCTGAATGTTACGTTACCATCTTTGTAGCCTTGATTAAATTCATAGCTTCTGGTCGCACGCAGGTTGGTCGCAAATAGAATGCAACTTCCCTCATTGATGTCGTATTTTTTACATTCTGTCCCTGGTAGATCATGGCTACTTTTAGCACAGGGGTTTATCTCCAGTATTTGCACACAAGAAGTCGCAGACGTGCACGCGTAAGTAAACACACACACAATACATGTATGCACCTGCGTGTGTTAAAAAACTGGAGATAAACTTCCGTGCTTATAATGTTTTATTCCTATTACTGTTTTTATTAATGTTCCTATTAATGTTTTTATAATGGTTATTTTATCTTCAGTTTACCTTTGTAAAATAACGTTTCTTCATTAAATTTTCAATGTATATGCATATATATATATATCTATATCTATATATATATATATATATATATATCTATATATATATATATAT
>NC_087220.1:65037431-65062431 GCF_015104395.2 Macrobrachium nipponense
TATTTGAAATCGTGTTTTCCATCGCTGAATTAAACTTGGCTTCGGATTTTTTTAGGGACATTGTAGGATTTTGCCCTGCGTATGTCGACTAAACACTCAACTAATTCTGGATGAAAATGACACTTCAAAAGTGACGTTAGTTTTCCCATCATCTCTTAAAAAGGAATTTAACAGGACAACACAACTTAGTAGTCTGGTGCAAGTGGCAGTTGGTCATAACGACTTTTCTCGCCCCCCCCTCCCCCCAATGAAAGCAATAGTTACTGAATGAATAAGAATGAACACTACCGGCTGAACTCTCTGATCATGAGACTATGCTATTGTAAGAGCATCTCTCGAACGGAGCCGGTAACAAACAAAAGCAGGTAAATTGCTTTTATGGTTAACGACAGCCTTTGCCTTTCCAGCCCCCTTCGCAACAATCGAAGTCATGGCCGCTAAAATTCTTTTTGCAACAATCGACATTTGCCACGCAAGAGCCTGAATCACCTCTCACGAGACATTTGTCATTGCATTCATGATTCTTCTGATCGGCGATGGATGCCGGCTGCAGCGGAGGAGGATTTCCAGACTGACGTTTGATGCGAGATCCTGCTACACTTCCTGTGGTGAAAAAAAGAGAGAAGGAATGTAGAATCCATCTGTCAAATTTCTATATTCTGCGTGCTAGTTCTACTGGAAGATATCTGAATTTAATGTCATAAAGAAAAGGTTAATCTATAGCAGTGGTTCCCAAGCTTTTTTTCTGTCATTTCCCCCTGCACCCCGTTCAACTAACCAGATTTCCCCCTTCATGTGTATGAGGGAAAATGTAGTTAAAACACACTGTGACTATTTACTAATTTATTTTTCAAATGTATAAATGTACCGATAAACATATAGTTACAGAGTAAAGTGGATAGAGAGCGGTTAGTAATAACTAACCGCATAGCCATGGAGAGCGGTTAGTAACAAATAAAAGGACTTTTGTTTGCTCTTCTACTTTAGAATTAAATTAGTGAGAAGGGGGATTTTTTAGTTAGTAGGTAGTGTAATTATTTCCCCCCTGGTAGCTTCAAATCACCTTCAATTTATTTGAAGTGACTTAGAACCAGGGAAGTACTTTTAGACTTCTGAAATCGGGGAAATACTTAGAGTTTTAAAGTTGTTGATGGAGTGATGCCCTTTGATTAATTTAATTACTTACAAGATTACCTCACACTTGTTTTGATGAACTTAGTCTGATTTTCTGCAATACTGGTAAGTGTTAAGGGATCACTGTTGCCTTTAGAGTATTCAGTCATTTAAACGTGTTATGAGGGTTCAGGTGTCTGGCTTTTGGTGAGGTAATAATTGATGAATGGTAACCAGATACTTGGCACTTCGTAACAATATATATATATATATATATATATATATATATATATATATATATATATATATATATATATATATATATATATATATCAAATACATACACTAATGAATGGATATGCAGTCTTGGCTCTATACTGACACCAAATATCTTGAACTATTCTTATAGTTCCCAGAGTGAAATCAAAATTGCGACTGAATGACAAACATTTTTTTTATAGGACTTCTTCCTAGACTTCATTTCTACCAAGACAAGAAAGAAAGGCTTAACAAAAATATTCCTTTTTAATCCAGCTTTTTTTCAGGTCATTTGCCCAAATGTCTACTGTCATTATGAAATAAAAAAGAAGCCGTTCATTTGGCAATTTTGCCTCATACAAATTCCAGTCTCTCTCTCTATCTCGTCGACCGTTTTCGTAACTTTCATTTACTTTCTATTCGAATACCAGTCTCTCTCACTCTCTCTTGTAGACCGTTTTAGTAGTTGTTACTTCATTTTTATTCGAATTCTAGTCTCTCTCTCTCTCTCTCTCTTTTTGGTTGTTCCTTCATATCTATTCTTATTCCTCTCTCTCTCTCTATCTCACATCCATCGTTTTCGTAACTTTCATTTAATTTCTATTCGAATACCAGTCTCTCTCTCTCTCTCTCTTGTAGACCGTTGGATGGATGGATGGATGTATGAGTTTTAGGGCCAAAGCCCAGGTACTGGGGCCAAAGAAGCCATTCAGCGCCGTAATGGAGAGTAAATAAATTACATTATAAATGAGTTAATAAGTGTATGAAGAAAATGGTTCATATATAAATTACCATATGAGAAATGAATGAATTAATGAAGAAATTAATGAAGAAAATGCTTAATAAATAAATATAGATATATCTATGATGTGATAGATAAAAAAATAATTAAATGTTATTAAAAATGTTTATAGACTTTAAAAAGGAGATGAGAGCAGAAATATCTGCTTCATCTCCCAAAATATCACAAAGGGATTTACCCCTAAGATATTGCTCTCTCTGGTTAAAATATCTGGGGCAAGCAACCAGAATGTGCTCCACTGTTAGCATCTCGCCCCCGCAAGCACACACTGGGAGGCTGCCCCCTTCTAAAATAAACTGATGGGTCAAATAAGTGTGCCCAATCCTCAGTCTGCTTAAAACTATTTCTGTTCGCCTATCAGACTGGAAAGACGAAGGACACGGCAATATATTATTTCTAATATTTCTGTACTTTCTATTATTGGCAAGAAGGGGAGAAGTCCATCTTTCTTGCCATTTGCTTAAAATATAAGACCTAAAAGGACCTTTTAGATCTGTATGAGGCACTTTACTAAAGGCTGTTTCTGATGACACACTAGCAGCTTTCGCGTCCCTATCTGCCATCTCGTTTCCGCAAATCCCCACATGTGAAGGGACCCAACAGAAAGAGACAGATTTACGCAAATAATACAAATGGAGGAGCGATTCCTGAACTTTTTGAACTAACGGATGGAAGCTATTGAATTTTTTAATAGCTTCTAAAGTGCTTTTGGAATCCGAGTCAATGACAAAATTAGTGTCGCTACTTTGAACAACTATATCCAGGGCAGAGACTATGGCTGTTAATTCTGCTGTGAATATGGATGCAAAGTCAGGTAGTTTAGCTGAATAATGCTGTATCACCAAGGATAACTGCACAGCCAACACCGCTACTTGACTTTGATCCATCCGTATATATTTTTGTCACATTAGTATGGACAGTTTCGTGCTCCAAGAATTTTCCCCTAATCTCTTCCTCAAGACAGTCTTTTTAGTTACCGTTGTAGTAGTTATTTCATTTTTATTCGAATTCTAGTCTTTCTGTCTCTCTCTCTTGTAGACCGTTGAAGTAGTTGTTACTTCATTTTTATTCGAATTCTAGCCTCTCTCCCTCTCTCTCTCTCTCTCTGTTGCTAAAAAACATCAGCGTTGCTTCCAATCGAGCTCTGTTGTTTTGCTGTGTATCTTGTTTTCGGATGTACGGCTCTACCTTTGTTAGGAGTGTATGGAATCGGTAGCCATGACGGAATGTACTTGCACTTATTCTCATATCGTAGTTTCTATAATCATCTTCATGGGCATATTGTAGTTACGTACTATTGTTGTACGGCTCCCGTAGACATCTCTCCTATTTAGCCAATCTTTGCACCACACTCTCGTCTTTTTCTTTGAACTTACGCAAATTATTATGCAGCACGACAGGTTTTCTGAGCAATACTAGTCAACATGTTTTTCGTGCGACACACGGCAGTGTACTGGCATCATCGTCGGACTTGGGTAAGTCCACCCATTTGTCAACTCTGCCGTGTGGACAACACTCATTGGTAAGCCCGGCAGAATTTGCCCACCGACCGCGCTCCACGGCGATCACGCCCGCTCTTCTGGACAGGAGAGAGAGAAAGAGAGAGGGAGAGATTGCATGCCAGTGCTTCTACATGCCACGCCCCCTTTTTTAAAGCCACCAATCACAGAGGCTATTTTCTCGTTGCACTTGCACCTGGCGAGGCGCTCAGTGAACACGAGTCTGCGGCCTGCGCGACCACTCCATTCGCCTGCCGTCTTCCACAGCAAAAGCACGAACACCAAAATATTCCTACAGTTGAGAAGAATTAAGTGTCTGGACATTATTCCTCTTCTCCACTAAGGTAAGGACGACAACAGGGCCTTCTTTAAGATTAGTCAAGTCACTCATCCACGAAAACCCTACTTTCCAACAGAATGTTAAGATGTACCCAAGCGGTTATAACCAGATTGTTATATTCGATTTACATATATAGGCTTTGCATCGTTATCCTCAAAATCAAGTAGTACACAAGTGTTATTGTTTTAGTGAACGACGTAGGGATAATCATGAATGCATATGGCGTCGTGATAAAGTGTATCAGGAGATTAATGATCTACGAAAATTGTGACGGACTTCGGACCTTGCATATTTGCGCCACCCGGCAAGGTGAACTTTTTTCCTAGTTCCAGGTGGTCGAGACTTAACTGACGAGCCAAGTATAGTTCTAGAAATGTGAATCCATGGTCTAGTTGAACTATCTTGTATCTAAAATTATGATAAGCATCACAAGAAAACTTTTTTTCTCCCATTTTTTATCTCTCAGGTTCTTGCGAGGTGCTCATCGAACATAATGAGGTTCCTTCAAGTAAAAATCATGACTCTCCTGTCTTTGGTCCTGCTGGGAGGAGAAGTTGCTGGTATGAAAAAAGTCTTTCTTAAGCATTCTTCATGTGTATATTAATTATTTCATGCACGAGATATCTTACGAACGATGTCAGGTTTGTGTTCACACCATTACGACGTGATATCTAATTTACTAAAGTCATTTCAGCTACAGTAATCATTCATTCACTTTATATGGTAAACTACAGTAGAGAAATGATTGCTTAAAATGTTACTGGAAAAATAAGGTTACTTTTGACATTCAAAATTCTCTTAACAACAGTCAACTCGAAAATATTCTCATCGAACATCCACGAAGACTACAGAAACACGATGGAAGAATATAAATTTTTTCTCTCTCTCTATTTTATCCACAGGGGTTGGACGTCCAATTCACATTTTAGGGGAAAGAAACTTTGACTGCATACTCCCTTGTCTATCTAAGGACGCAGATGGCTTTTGCAAGCCATTGCCACTCTGTTGTAAGAAGTACTTATCAGAACCTGATGTGCACTCTGATTGCGAGGAAGGCTGGGTAAAGGGCCTGTATCTGAAATGGGAAGAATCCTAAGAAAAACGGCTCGGCTAACGTGATGACGAAAATAAGGCTTTCCTATGGCCAGGTGTGGCTCATTTATGCGGCATTTTTATTATATATATAATATATATATATAGTATATATATTCTTTATTATAACTATTCTAATGAAGACTTTCATCTTTCACTTTAATGCTAAGTTGACCCACCAGGGCCATGAGTCACCAAAGGTTAGAGAAGGTGAAATTATCTTCCAGTAATGGGGATAAAATCAAGGCCATTTTCATGTTGTCTTATTGTCTAGATTCAATCAACAAAACAGGAACAAACAACTTCTCGACTGCCTTTCAGTATCAGTTTATTAGTTTTAAAAAATCGTCTTTTCATGCTTCAGCGCTAACTCTTTTTCCTTTCATTTGGTATCATAATTTCATGTAGATCTTTCATTCTAAAGTACACAGAAATTCTTCATTCTAAAATACACAGAAATTCTGGCGAATAACTGACTACATCTTTGAAAACATCACCTTAAGACCCTTCTAAGTCTGAAATTAGCGACTTGATGCAATCTCTCCCATACTAGATAATCTCCCGTAGGTGGATAGCGCGGTCAGTGCGCCTCACGGGGTGCACTGTAGGCATTACTACCTTTTTCTGAAGATTTCTTTTATACTCATAATTTACCCCAAAAGCCTTTCGTGAGACTTTTCCACCAAATACTGAAGGAGAATCATAACATTAGACCAATTATCGACAAGATCAATGGAATCGGCAGTTTCTCCCCAATTGCTGCTGTGTGAGAGATCCCTCTCACCCAGGTATTCCATTGCACTTGCAGCGCCTCAGTGGCGTGATCGGTATGGTCTAGGCCTGCAACCTCGATGGCCGCTAGTTCGATTCCCGGGATTTCCATTGAGGTGTGAGAGATGTGTATTTCTGGTGACAGAAGTTCACTCTCGACGTGGTTCCGAAGTCACGTCAAGCCGTTGGTCCCGTTGCTGAATAACCACTGGTTCCAAGCAACGTAAAAACACCATACATACAAACAAACAATTGCACTTTGCAGTCAACCTGAGTTACAGCTGTGCAGTCGGTTTCACACGCTGCTTCTCTTGGCCTATTAAGGTAAAAATTGCTTTCATTCAACGTATAAAGTCCAAACTCTGTCTTCCTGTGACTGCACATTCCACGACTGACAGATTCTGAAACAAAACTTCCTTCTTACAACTTGAACTCCGAACTCACTACATTAGCCAATCAAACAGGTCAGTCCGGACAAGATCTTCCGAACATTATGGCATTTTTCCTCGTACCAGTTTTACAGCACATAGAGGAGGGGTTTTCAACCTGGGGTACGTCAAGGGTCTGTCAGGGGGTACGCGCTCCCCATGTCACACGAAGGAATGTGCTGCAGTAGCAGAAACTGCTCTTTGGCCAACTTGGATAGTTAATAAAAACAGTTTCAGCCATTTCACTAACTACCTTTGCAGCTGATGTAATAATAATGTATTTGGCTTTTGCAGCTCAGTACCATAACCTTGAACATTTACTGCATAGCCAGAGATAAATAATAATGAAATATTGTCTATGTTTTATACAATGCTTTGTTTATGATATTATTGGTTATGTTAAGAAAGTTATGTACTTACTTCTTCCCCTCTGTACAGTTTCTCTGAGTTGGTTTTGCTTTCCACTTTATACAAAGTAAAGGGGGTACATGACTGACATTACAAATACCAGAAAGGTTAAGTGGGGAGGAAAAGGTTGAAAACTCCTGAATAGAGGAATGTAATACAGGTAGACTTTTAGAAAATCTTAGTGGTCTTGGTACTTGTAATCGATTGAGAATCTGAGTCGATCCAAATTCTTTTCAGAAAACCAGATCTTAACCTTGACCATTAATCTTATCTCTTGCTTTTAATATAAATTATTCAATAATTAATTTAAAATGTAAACTGTTTCACTTATGTTTTTATCCACTAAGTAGTTTATGTGTTATTGTAAACCTTTTTAAAGATTTTATCAGTTGTCTCTATTATTGTCACCTTTACTCAGCTTTGTCAGCCAAAAATGATTGTATGAGCTTTTAAGTATTAAAACACTTTAATGTCTCTTATAGGCTTTTAAATTTTGTTGTGAAGAAAAAGCGAAACTCTTCGCAAATAAAATGTGGTGGTTCCTAACCTGTGCTCTTCATTTCCTACTGAGTATGTATATATATATATATATATATATATATATATATAATATATATATATATATATATATATAGTGCGTGTGTGTGTGAAATACAAAGAACACACTTAAAGCAAACTTCGAGGTCGAAGACGATTAGCTCTCGGCAACTGTAGTCAGAGAGAGAGAGAGAGAGAGAGAGAGAGAGAGAGAGGACGATTCGAAGGTACATTGCATGCTACTGCTTCCAAACGCCACTCCCTCCTTTTCACAGCCGCCAATCGCAGAAGCTGTCACCTCTTTGCCCTTGAACACCAATATATTCCTACAGTTGAGATTAATTAAGAGTCTGGACATTATTCCTCTTCTCCACTATGGTAAGGACGACAAGAGGGCCTTTTTAAGATTAGTGAAGCCACTCATCCACGAAAACCCTACTTTGTAATGGAAAGTATGCTACGGAAAGATGTCGTGTACACGCGGTTATCACCAGGTAGTTATAATCGATTTATATAGGGTTTGCATCGTTATTCTCAAAATCAAGTGGTGCAGAAGTGTTATCGTTTTAGTAAACGACGTAGGGATAACCCTGAATGCATATGGCGTTGTGATAAAGTGTATCAGAAGATGTTAGAATCAGAAAGGATTGATATTTGTGTCCGACTGTGGGGAATAGCCGTTCGGTCGTTAGCTTCACTCGAAGCTTTATCTATTTTTCTTAATAAATTAAAAGTAAATAACTTAATGCTACTTAGTATAGTAACTATTAGCGTTAATGATAAGTAAAATCAATAATAAAATTAAACTTATGAATTAAATTACTTAAACTAGTAATTGCCTAATAGGCCTTAAGTTCGCGCGTGCATAATATGTACCTGTCAAAGGTAAGAAGTAAATTACCTCGGAGGTTACCACAGCCACGGCGAACAGTTACAGTAAGAGTTACTCATTAGCAAGGCCGGCTTCTACATTGTAATAGGAAATTAACCCTGAACAAAACTGAACGTTCTAACTCCAAGACAACGACAATTTTGGAATACGTCAACGTCAACATTTGTGATGAGTGCTTTACATGTCTAGGGAAAAAGGTAATGTACGGCAATGTCACAAAGTTTTATTAGTGGATATTTACTCTTTAATGTAAGTTGTTTTGGTTGTTGTTAAATAATGTTTTGTTTATTAAATATAAGGAAGATTGAAAGTAAAATAAATTCCAATAAAGATTAATGATCTACGAAAATTGCGACGCATTTGCATATTTGCGCCACCCGGCGAGGCGAACTTTTTTTCCTAGTTCCTGGCGGCCTAGACCTATCGGTTCTTGAAGCTGTGGAAAATGCGTGTAATACACTGGGTCTTAATTCCCAGCTGCTCCTACTGGGAGATGTTGCTGGTATGCAAAAAAGTCTTTCTTAAGCATTCCTCATGTGTATAGTCATTATTTCACGCACATGATATCTTGCGAACGAATGTCAACACCATAACGACGTGATATAAAATTTAGCCCTTTTTTATTAACGTAATTCCACCTACTGTAATCATTCATACACTTTATATGGTGAACTACAGTGAAGAAATGGTTGCTTAAAATGTTACTGGTTACAGAATTTGCCCACCGACCGCGCTCCCCGGCGATCACGCCCGCTCTTCTGGATAGGTCTTGAGAGAGAGAAAGAGATTGCATGCCAGTGCTTCTACATGCCACGCCCCCTTTATTAAAGCCACCAATCATGCTATTTTCTCGTTGCACTTGAACCTGGCGAGGCGCTCAGGGAGAGCTAGTCTGGTTCAGCGGCCTGTGCCTCTGCGCGATAACACCATTCGCCTGCCGTCTTCCCCAGCAGACACACGAACACCAAAATATTCCTACAGTTGAATAGAATTAATCGTCTGGACATTATTTCTCTTCTCCACTAAGGTAAGGACGACAACAGGGCCTTCTTAAGATTAGTTAAGTCACTCATCCACGAAAACCCTACTTTGTAACGGAATTTTAAGATGTACCCAAGCGGTTATAACCAGATTGTTATATTCGATTTCTGTGGTGTTTGCATCGTTATCCTCAAAATCGAGTAGTGCACAAGTGTTATTGTTTTAGTGAACGACGTGGGGATAATCCCGAATGCATATGGCGTTGTGATAGTGTATCAGGAGATTAATGATCTAGGAAAATTGTGACGAACTTCGGACCTTGCATTTGTTCCGATACGTAATACAAACCATCGGTCCTTTAACAATAGGAACGTAGCTAGCGGCAGCTGGAACGGTCGTAAGCTTCGAACAAGGGAAGAAGAACGGTAGTTAACTGCTTGTCCGACAGTCGCGCGCCGCGCGACTGGGAGGTAAACAAATCACTTTTGCTTTCGGCCGCGGGTGTGAAGGACGTGTTCGTCATCGCTCTCTGGCCGCTTTCATCGTCGTATGCTTTGTTTATATTGTGTTTTCTACTAATGGTTTGTTTGACTTGAAAATGAAACTGTAAGTACACTGTTTTCATTTTCATTACTTAATTAGGAGCCAACATGGAGCTATCGCCATAGATGCGGCGATTTCCGCTCTTTTCATGAAATTGATTCCCTTGAATTATGTCTCGGTGCTGAGGGCGGGCGCGCTCGCGCCGAGTCATGTATTTTGGGCGAAAGTGTGTAATTGAAAAATGTAAGTACTCTTTTCATTATTTTTTTGCCCTGTGCGTTCGTTGCCGAGAGCGTGATTGCGCTCGGCACGAGCCTCTTATTTTGTATGAATAGAATGCAATGAAAGTGGATTCGCAATTGCAGTATTCTTTTCATTTTCATTTATTTAATTGCATCAATTTTAATTTTGGATCAATTTCCGCCCTTACCCGGGAATTGATCCTTATGATTTATTTTCTGTGAAAGTGAAATCGCTTTTCATTTTCATATATATTTTATGATAGCATCATATTATTATGGATCAAGTTTCCGCTCTTACCCGGGAATTGATCTTTTCCCCCTTTAAGTTCTATGAAGTGAATCGCAAGTGCAGTATTCTGTTTTCATTTTCATATTACTTTTCACTGCTGTGCGGGGGTAGGGGAAGCGAAGGTCTGCCAGGAAGTCGTCGGAAAGCTCTCCTGCGACTCCCTTGGTATCCGATTCTTCATCTTCTTTCCTGCCCCCCGCTCAGCTTCCTCGTTGTATTTTGTATTTGGGTCTTCCTTGCGTTCGGGGTGGAGTATGTCTCCCCCCCCCCCCCGTGCGTGAGGGAATTACCCCTCTTGCTAATCTGTCTATGCTACCGCAGGTGCTACATCCGTGGGAGACGACCTTGGACAGGTATGCACCACTGCGGCAGCCAGGGCGTGCCTAGCATCCACGCGTGGGCTGCTGCAGCGTGTAGCGAGGTCTGGGGCGGTCTCCACTACTACCTCCACAGGCCGCTTATGCTGCTCCCCCCGCCTGGTCTACACTCCCCATGCTGTGTCGGTGACGCCGTCTGCCGCTACCAGGGCTGGCCGCCGCCGTACCGAGAGGGGTATGCCGCCGCCGCCTGTGTTCTTCGTGTTGCCTGCCCCAGACTTCTGCTGTTCCAGCAGCTCGCCCCTGACTGGCCGCCAGTACCCAGTTCCCGCTGGCTGCCGATGATTCTTCGAGGCGATGGCTGGGCCTGCCGTACCTGTCGCTGATGTGGTTCCCGCTGCTGCCTTGGCTGTCCCTTCTGGGTCTACCGCTGCTGCTGTTCCTGCCGCTCCTGAGCTGGTTGCTGTACCTGTCGCTCCTCGTTCCTGCGCCTGTCCATGCTGGTCCTGCCCACGGTGTATCTTCCCCAGTCCCAGGTCCTTCCGGACAGGTGCAGTCGGGCCGTGTTGCTTCGGCAATAGCCTCGGATGGAGGACCTGACGACTGTCCTGCGTGAGCTGACGAGGAAGAGGAAGAAGAAGAGGAAGGTGTGATCTTCGTCTTCATCGTCTGCTGCTGCCTGCCTTCTTTCCCCTTCGACTTCTAAGGCCCATAAGCCGAAGAAGAAGAAGGCTGCCTCCCCCCCTAAGAAGTCTACTTCGGGAACTTCTAAGGGCCCGCCCGTCCCACCCCGGTGGGACGGGGGGTCCTTCTGCTGGTCCTCCTGCTCCTTCGGGAGTGGGGCCCGTCTCCCCTTCCGTAAGGAAGAGATAGACGGGGACCAGAGGAGTACCGGTTAGCACTGGTACTTCCTCGCCTGGTGCTAGCAGCGATGCTGCTACGCCAGGTTCCGACTCGGTCTTTCGTTCGCGAGAGATCCCGAGTGTACGCTCTCCCTCGGGAGACCGTGCAGCCAAAGTTTCGGCGCCAGAGTTCGCTCGGTGCCAAGACCGCGGCACGGAGCAGAAGGTTGGTGAGAGCCACTCAGGTGACTCTCGCCAGGCCAGCGGCCGCTCTCACAGCGACCAACAGGTAACCCGGGTTTCCCCCCTAAGAAGGCTCCTTCGGGAACTTCTAAGGGCTCGTTCCACTCCCGTGGGACGGGGGGGTTCTTCTGCCGGTTCTCCTGCTCTTTAGGGAACAGGGCCCGTCTCCCCTTCCGCAAGGAAGAAGGCGGGGACCAGAGGCGTACCGACTACCACCGGTACTTCCTTGCCTGGTGTTTGCGGCGCTGCCCCGCTACGCCAGGTTCCGGTTCAGTTCTAGTTCGCGAAAAGTTCCGAGTATACGATCTCCCGCGGGAGAGCGTATAGTGCCAAATTTTGGCGCCAGCGTTCGCTCGGCGCCAGGATCGTGGCACGGAGCAGAAGCTGGTGAGAGCCGCTCGTGTGACTCTCGCCAGGCCAGCGGCCGCTCTCGCAGCGACCAGCTGGTAACCCTGGTAGAGCGGGTACTGTCTGACCAGCCACGGGCTGAGGCTGGGAAGAGGTTCCCCCCTCCTGGTACCAGCGATATGACGCGCCGCGAGGACGCGCACCGGTCTCACCGCAACAGTGGTCTCTGCAGGTCTCCTGACCGCCGCTCTTACAGGGACCGGGCGGATAGGGGGACCAGCAGCAGCTCCTCTGCACACGAGATCGGGGCCGCTGTTCTCGGTCCAGCCGTTTCCCTGGGAAATGGCTCGACTAGGCCTGCAAGTTGGCGATCGCCTGCAGCCCTCCAAGCCCGCTGGTTTTCCCAGCGAGCGAAAGAGGAGCGTCATGTCTTCTCTCCCGTGCCTGCAACTTCCTCGGTTTGCACCAGGAAGAGCGAGGCACAGTGGGGGGATCGTGAGGGGCATGCCCCGCACGATCCCGTCACGACGCCGTAAGTACCAGGTACGATCTTCGGACCGACCAGGACGTACGCGCAAGTGGCAGGAGGAATCCAAGAGGGGTCTATCGCAGTTCCTCCTCCTTAAGGGGGAGGTTCTCGGAATGCTCTTGTTTGAGGGGCTTGACGGTCCTACTCTGCAAGATGCTATGACTTCCGAGATCCAGAGGAATTTTGTCGAGGTTATGGCGCTGATTCGTCAGCGCAACGACCTCGGGGAAGGATCGCCGCTCCCACCAGCAGAGCCCACGTCTCGGCTCAAGTCGTTTTGGGGCCCGAGAGGGAACCCAAACCGATGGTGGGCCTGCCGCGATTGGAGCTTGCCGATTCTGTCTTGAACCAGAGTCTCTCGTCTCCAGATAAGAATGCTCTCTCAGATCTGGCTGGTCGAACAAGCTACTTCCACCTCCTCTACTGTGACAGCGGCGTTTTCTACGTGTCTTCGGACACCTTATTTAAATACCCCTTCGGTCCTCCTGAGAGGTTTCGACCTCGATGAGGACTGGAATGAGTCTGAGGACGGTATCGGTTCTCTCCTGTCAGGTGTCGATCAGCCCCACCCAGACGACGTTCACAGTGGCGGCAGACCCTTACCTACAGTGCGAGTTCGTAACCCTCCTCGGGAAAACGTTTTCTCCTGACGATACGTTTTCCCAGACTCTGAGAGGCCATCGCCGCAAGGCAATGGCTGCTCCTACTCTTCTCCAACTGCTAGTTCCACTGGGAAGGCGAGCGAGTATCCAATTACTCCCCCATTCCCTCTTTCCTTACGGCTACGAGGGAAATGGGAGGGATCCTACAGAGATTTCTCTGTAGGATCCCACGTTGGGGACTGCGCTACCGGGGGGACCTTCGGGTCCTACATGACGTAAGCCCCGGTCGTTGAGGAGGGATCCTGCCCCATCCTCGATTTCTACGGGAATCGAGAGGACCACCAGCCGATATCGTTTGACGAATTCGGTGGGGGTTTCACAGAGTGCTTAGAATTCTACGGAATTTCTAGTGCATTCAGTGTTCGATGTTTTTTTTTTTTTTTTTTTTTTTTTTCACGATCTCCAAAGACTTAGGCGAGACCATGGTCCAAAGTGAGCGAGACGAGAATCCCCGATAATTGTTACGCGATAATCGGGAACCTCGCCTATGCTCGAATTCCTGGAATTTCTAGCACTGGGAAGAAGACTGCTGCTGAAAGAAAAGTATCTCACAGTAGGCGACCAACCTGGAATAGAGAAGAACGGATGGGAACATCCAGTTTGGATAGAACTATCGTCTTCGGTATTCTGTTCACCATTGAAGCTTTCCTTCGGGGAAGACTTCTCTTTCACTCTCTGGACTAGAGAACGAAGGCGGTCGATCTCCAATCCTTATTCTCATTCCTCGAGGGGAAAAGAATTTAGGATGGAGGTCGTTGTACAGAACCTACAAATATACTATGTATATTACCCTCGCGACATGATTCTGTTAAGCAGTTGAATTGTCCGGGGGGTAGGCGCATACCGTAGTTAACTCTACGGATTGTGACCGAGACGAATTGTATCTTAATTGAACTGCAACTCGGGGCTGCCTGCAACCTCCCAGCAGTTACCAGTTTCGATTTTAGATACTTGGTATTGTCACGACAACACCAAATCAGCTTTTCTTTTGTATTTACCGAAATCCGTTTCGTTTAAATATAATTGCCCGAGTGTATTTTTTATGCTCGATGGTTCTAGCCGAACACATTCCTTCGTGGAATGAATGGATTACCTGGCAACTCAGGATGACGAGTCAGCAAGAGCTCAGCTACTGCGTATTGAACTGCCTGATAGCAGCTCAGTATCAGCTGGGCCTCCGAGATGCACGGTCAGTTATGTCTCTCTCTCCCCTGCTTTGATTGACTACCGAACCGTATCTCTGCCCAACAATCATGGACTTATGTCTCTGATTAACGGGGATTCTCGCAATAATGAAGGACCATCTACTGCTGTGACGCTCGATTCCATTGCCTTCGACATTGCGAGAATTTTCAACAGAGATATCTCTTGGACTCTTTCATCTTTCTGTTTACCGCACGGTAACAGAAGTCTGTACTAGTCTCCCGCTGCATCGCACTGCGATAATGCGAATGATTTTCCAGACATCTGAGTTTGTCTTCAAAATATCTTGTATTCGTAGGTGTGCAATTGTTCATTGTTCACCCCGAATTAACAGATGTGTCAGAAGACATCGCCTACTCTCCGACCTGACAGCTCTACTTCCAAATGTTCAGCCCATGAGAAGCAGTTCTTCAGGCGGCTCTCCCCTGTGTTTTCATTACTGAAAAGCGCCCCGCTTTCATTGCAACGACGTCTCCTCACCGGACAGCAATGAAATAGCGGTTAGCGTTTTCAGTCATTTGTAAGCACAGGTTCTGAATCTTGAGAATCCTTCTCTCGATTCGTCTGTGAAGACGTAGGTTGCATTCAATGTCTACCTTCGTCTTCAATGGCACATAGTGTTGTTTCTCCTTAGCTTAGATTCAACAACTATGAGAATGTCTTGCCTTCAGGGACCTTGGTCTCTAGAAGGCAATTGACTTTCGCCTGTTGGGCACATGCCTTAAGAGAATAATCACCTCACCGTCCGGCATCGGTGACAAATAAATACACTATTTGTTTGGTCTCTTGGCATAATCCTTTAAAGGGCGAAAGTCACGTGACTTACTCGGATGCTTGGACAACTTGCCTTACTACCGAACCATTCAGTCAGCAGCTGTCAGAGCGCCCGAGCCCGTTACGAACTACGCTGTGGACTTAGTTCGGTGGTTCCGATCAATCATTACTTCATCCTAATAGCTTGTCCCAGTACCCATACCATCGACACCCACCATCGAGTGGCGGTGTCCTATCCACTACCGAGAAGAACTTCGCTGCATGGGGATAGGAGGATGTGAGACACTTCGCTGCAGACGGATAGACCAGTATGGGTACTGGACATCACCGAAGTCCAGAAGAGGGATAGGTCATGCGACTATTCCCTTCTTTTCCTCTGAGGAACTGCATGACTTTTCCTGCGAAGTCAAGCATCCAGGGGATGGGGATCCGTGACGCTCGATTTTGTACCAAACTTCGTAGCGAAGACTCAGAACCCTTCGGTCCCCGACGATCGGTTCGAGTCGTTCACAATCCCCTCCCTAATGGACTTCACCGCCTTCGATGCGAAGGAGATGCTGCTTTGTCCGCAAGAACTTCTCCGTGGCGGAGGTACTGAAGGCAGGGGTCTGGTCCAACCAGACCACATGCACCTCCTTCTACCTTCGGGATATTGCCCACAGGTCCTTGGATCTTTTTCCTTGGGACCCGTGGTGGCTGCTCAACACGTTGTGTAGCGAACCCAGACCCTCGCAGGCTGAACAGCATCGAGTCCTGGTGTGACCGTAAGAATGGATGAGTGAATGAGAGTGTGACTGGCTCCTCTTCCCATCTTTTTCTTCCCCTCTACCTGTGGGTAGAGGGACACGGTCGTCACCCTGCTGGATAAGGACGAGATGCAGGTGAGCTACTCAACAGAGCCCCATCCTATCCCTTTCACTAGGGATAAGAGCGTATATCCACCACTTCCTCCAACAAGGGGGAGGAAGTGGATGCCAGCTTGAGACAAACCCATACTTTATGTTGCCTCTTGCAAACAGGAACAAGTTCTTGCTTGCTGGTACGAAGAAATACGCTTGCCTCTCTCTTAGTACTCGGCCCAGAGGTCTGACCATTGATCCTGCGGTGCACACCCCGATCAATCGGACAGAGGCTTGGATCCCTCCCTCGCTCTTACGACCAGGGAGGCATTCCAGGGATGGACGAACACCAGTCTGTTCATCAAAAGACTCAGATTCCTCCCACCAAGAAGTGAGTCTTCCTATTGTTAAAGGACTGATGGTTTGTATTACGTATCGGAACAAATGACAATTTGTCGAAAATTGCATTTTTCCTAACTATACAAACCTGAGGTCCTTTACATATAGTCCCTCCTCATGCCACCCCTCACTCTGTGTATTTTGCATGGGCCAAAAGCAAAAGTGATTTGTTTACCTCCCAGCGCGCGTTCTCCCCTTGTTCGAAGCTAACAACCGTTCCAGCTGCTGCTAGCTACTTCCTATTGTTAAAGGAACTCAGGTTTGTATAGTTAGGAAAAATGCAATTTTCGACAAATTGTCATATTTGCGCCACTCGGGAAGGCGAACTTTTTTTCCTAGTTCCAGGTGGTCTCGACTTATCTGACGAGCCAAGTATAGTTCTAGAAATGTGAATCCATGGTCTAGTTGAACTATCTTGTATCTAAAATTATGATAAGCATCATAAGAAAACTTTTTTTCTCCCATTTTTATATCTCTCAGGTTCTTGCGAGGTGCTCATCGAACATAATGAGGTTCCTTCAAGTAAGCATCATGGCTCTCCTGTCTTTGGTCCTGCTGGGAGGAGAAGCTGATGGTATGAAAAAAAGTCTTTCTTAAGCATTCCTCATGTGTATAGCCATTATTTCATGCACGAGATATCTTACGAACGATGTCAGGTTTGTGTTCCATTACGACGTGATATCTAATTTACCAACGTAAGTTCAGCTACAGTAATCATTCATTCACTTTATATGGTAAACTACAGTAGAGAAATGATTGCTTAAAATGTTACTGGAAAAGTAAGGTTACTTTTGACATTCAAAATTCTCTCAACAACAGTCAACTCGGAAATATTCTCATCGAACATCCACGAAGATTACAGAAACACGATGGAAGAATATAAATTCTTCTCTCTCTCTCTCTATTTTATCCACAGGGGTTGGACGTCGGCTTGAAATCGCGGGGAGAAGCAACCTTGACTGCAGACTCCCTTGTCTGTGTAAGGACAATCAACTCAATTGCCAGATAGTTACAGACTGTTGTAGGAAATACTTTTTAGAAAATAAATTGCAGAAGTACCTTGATTGCGAGGAAGGCTGGAAAAAGAGCCTGTATCAGAAATCGGAAATATCCCAAAAAGAACGGAACTGCTAACGTGATGACGAAAATAAGGCTTTCCTCTATATAGATATATTATATATATATTATATATACTATATATATATATCTATATATATATATATATATATATATTATATATATATATATATATACATATAATTGTAATATATTATATATATTATATATAATATATATATATATATAGTATATATATTCTTTATTATAACTATTCTATTGAAGACTTTCATCTTTCACTTTAATGCTAAGTTGACCCACCAGGGCCATGAGGCACCAAAGGTTAGAGAAGGTGAAATTATCTTCCCGTAATGGAGATGAAATCAAGGTTTTCATGTTGTGTCTTATTGTCTGGATTCCTTCAACAAAACAGGAACAAACAACTTCTCGACTTCCTTTCAGTATCATTTTATTAGTTTAAAAAATCGTCTTTTCATGCTTCGGCGATCATTCTTTTTCCTTTCATTTGGTACCATAATTTCATTTAGATCTTTCATTCTGAAATACACAGAAATTCTGCCGAAAAACTAACTACAACTTTGAGGACATCAACGTAAGACCATTCTAATTCTGAAATTAGCGACTTGATGCAATCTCTCCCATAATAGATAATCTCCCGTAGGAGGTTAGCGCGGTCAGTGCGCCTCACGGGGTGCACTGTAGGCATTACTACCTTTTTCTGAAGATTTCTTTTATGCTCATAATTTACCCCAAAAGCCTTTCGTGAGACTTTTCCACCAAATACTGAAGGAGAATCATAACATTAGACCACTTATCGACAAGATCAATGGAATCGGCAGTTTCTTCCCAATTGGTGCTGTGTGAGAGATCCCTCTTACCCAGGTATTCAATTGCGCTTGCAGCGCCTTAGTGGCGTGAGCGGTATGGTATAGGCCTGCAACCTCGGTGGCCGCGAGTTCGATTCTCGGGCATTCCATTGAGGTGTGAGAGATGTGTATTTCTGGTGACATAAGTTCACTCTCGACGTGGTTCCGAAGTCACGTCAAGCCGTTGGTCCCGTTGCTGAATAACCACTGGTTCCAAGCAACGTAAAAACACCATACATACAAACAAACAATTGCACTTTGGTCAACCTGAGTTGCAGCTGTGCAGTCGGTTTCACACGCTGCTTCTCTTGGCCTATTAAGGTAAAAATTGCTTTCATTCAACGTATAAAGTCCAAACTCTGTCTTCCTGTGAATGCACATTCCACGACTGACAGATTCTGAAACAAAACTTCCATCTTACAACTTGAACTCCGAACTCACTACATTAGCCAATCAAACCATAACCTTGAACATTTACTGCATAGCCAGAGATAAATAATAATGAAATGTTGTCTATTTTTTAAGCAATTCTTTGTTTATGATATTATTGGTTATGTTAGGAAAGTTATGTACTTACTTCTTCCCCTCTGTACAGTTTCTCTGAGTTGGTTTTGTTTTCCACTTTATACAAAGTAAAGGGGGTACATGACTGACATTACAAATACCAGAAAGGTTACGTGGGGAGGAAAAGGTTAAAAACTCCTGAATAGAGGAATGTAATACAGGTTGACTTTTAGAAAATCTTTGTGGTCTTGGTTCTTATAATTAATTGAGAATCTGAGTCGATCGAAATACTTCTCAGAAAACCAGATCTTAACCTTGACCATTAATCTTATCTTTTGCTTTTAATATAAATTATTCAATAATTAATTTAAAATGTAAACTGTTTCATTTGTGTTTTATCCCCTAAGTAGTTTATGTGTTATTGTAAACCTTTTTAAAGATTTTATCAGCTATCTCTATTGTTGTCACCTTTACTCAGCTTTGTCGGCCAATAATGATTGTATGATCTTTCAACTATTAAAATACTGTTGTCTCTTTTAGGCTTTTCAATTTTGTTGTGAAGAAAAGCGAAACTCGTCTGAAATAAAATGTGGTAGTTCATAACCTGTGCTCTTCTTTTCCTACTGAGTATATAATGTGTGTGTGTGTGCGCATGTGAAATACAAAGAACACACTTACAGCAAACTTCGAGGTCGAAGACTATTAGCTCTCGGCAACTGTAGTCAGAGAGAGAGAGAGGACGATTCGAAGGTAGATTGCATGCCAATGCTTCCAAACGCCACTCCCTCCTTTTCACAGCCACCAATCACAGAAGCTATGTCACCTCTTTGCCCTTGAACGTGGTGAGGCGCTTAGGGAGTGAGTCTATGAGACCACTCCATTCGCCTGTTGTCACGAGCACCAAAATATTCTTACAGTTGAGAAGAATTAAGAGTCTGGACATTATTCCTCTTCTCCACTGAGGTAAGGACGACAACAGGACCTTTTTAAGATTAGTGAAGCCACTCATCCAGGAAAATCTTACTTTGTAATGGAAGATGTGCTACAAAGGATGTCGTGTGCACGCGGTTATAACCAGATTGTTATAGTCGATTTTATAGGTTTTGCATCGTTATCCTCAAGATCAAGAGGTACAGAAGTGTAATTGTTTTAGTAAACGACGTAGGGATAACCCTGAATGCATATAGCGTTGTGATAAAGTGTATCAGAAGATTAATGATCTACGAAAATTGCGACGCATTTGCATATTTGCGCCACCCGGCGATGCGAACTTTTTCCTAGTTCCTGGTGGCCTAGACCTATGGTTCTTAAAGCTGTGGAAAATGCGTGTTATACAGTAGGTCTTAATTTGTGACGAGCCAAGCATGGGTCTAGAAATGTGAATCCATGGTCTAGTTAAACTAACTTGTATCTAAAATTACGATAAACATCGTAAGAAGAATACTTTAACAAGTTTTTCGTCCCATTTCTCTCTCTCTCTCTCTCTCTCTCTCTCTCTCTCTCTCTCTCTCTCTCTCTCTCTCTCTCAGGTCCTTCCGAGGTGCTCATCGAACAAAATGAGGTTCCTTCAAGTAAGCCTCGTGGCTCTGCTTTCCCTGGTCCTGCTGGGAGAAGAAGTTGCTTGGTATGAAAAAGTGTCGTTCGTAAGCATTCTTCATGTGTATAGCCATTATTTCATGCACAATATATCTTACAAAAGAATGCCAACACCATTATGAAGTGATATCCAATTTAGCGCCATTTTAAGAACGTAATTCCACCTACTGTAATCATTCATATACTTTATATGGTGAACTACAAAGAAGAAATTATTGCTTAAAATGTTACTGGGAAAGTAAGGTTGCTTTACACATTCAAAAGTCTCTCAACAACAGTCAACTCGGAAATATTCCCAGCGAACATCCACGAAGATTACAGAAACACGATGAGAAGAATATAAATTCTTCTCTCTCTCTCTCTCTCTCTCTCTCTCTCTCTCTCTCTCTCTCTCTCTCTCTCTCTCTCTCTCTCTTTTCTCCACAGGATGTGCAATCACAACTCGCTCCAAACGTCAGTCTAGCGATGGGGAGCAATTACAAGGGGCAAGCTTCGACCCTCCTCAACATCTACTAATGATCAGATCTGGCTACGAGAGAGAGTCCCACCCCTGCATACGCCCTTCTCAGTATAGGATGGGTGACTGCGTGGCAGATGCAAAACGTTGCGGGGAGAACTTTGAAAATTGGGTGTAGTATGATTGCTTGAGAAACTGGGAACAGGACCTGGATAAGATAGTGGCAATATACAAAGAACACCCCTGATAGAGTGGTGACGATAATAAACCTTATCCTATAGGCATTTCCATTACATATACAACAATACGTTTCCTTTATCAAAGCTAATCTCCATCTAAGACTTTTTGGGCTTTCGCTTTAATGCTAAGTTGAACCACTGGGGCCATGAGTCACCAAAGGTTAGAGAAGGTGAAATTATCATCCAGTGATGGAAATGAAATCAAAGCCCTTTTCATCTTATGTCTTGTTTGGATTCATTTAACAAAACAGGAACCAACAACTTCGCCACTTCCTTTCAGTATCAGTTTCTTAGTTTCAAAAATCTTCTTTTCGTGCCCCGGCACTCATTCGTTTTCCTTCATTTGTTGCCATAATTTCATTTAGACATATCGTTCTAAAATACAAATAAATTTTAGGAAAACCCAACTACACCTTCGAGAACATCAATTTCAGACAATTCTAATTCATAAATAAGCGACTTTAAAAGGAAACCCAAAATATTTCATATTCAACCTGTCCCCAGTGACTTCTTTGGTAGACATTGATCTATAATATGCGTTGGATTCCAGCATATAAATAACAGTTGTCTTGTACATTACCTCATCTGCAAACATTTCTGCTCAAACGCTTTGTTAAAGTATTGTCAGCACAATGCTGAACAACTGCGCACTTTTTGGCTGCTTTAACACGAAAGGAAACGTCAAGTCTTTAGGTTTATGCAGACGTTCCTCTCGTCTGCGGAGGAATCTTTGACCTCGGGTTTCATAGCCCCAGCCCGGTCGAGGTATGGGGCTCACGACTCCTGCCCCTTCAGAAGAGCGTCACGATTCCTCTACTTAGTCTACTACGATCCTGTTCCGTATTGGTGACTACTACAATGAAGCTGACACGACATCTTACACTGTGACTGATTCGAAGATGGAGTTCCGAGTTAAAAAGATAAAGGTCTTCACGGCACAGAAAAAGTGCTGGGGGGAATGTTGGTCGCCACTCCAAGTGCAGTTCCGATATTGTTGAGATGTGTCTTTTAAAACACCTACAACATCAAGACATCCATGTATCTGATGAAATACACGAGTGTCAAGAAACCCCTCTCTGCGAGATGACGCCTGTCGCCTAATACTATCCATCTCCCCCCCCCCCCCCCCCCCTTTTTTTTTAACATTAGGTCAACAACACGTAAATTATATAGTTCTACCTCATTCTATAGATAAGTGACCCTTTCAAAGTTCGTTAATATTAATAATAAAATAACCAAATAAATAAAATACAATATAAACAAACCAGCAATGTTATCTGTCATAGTACTACATGAACAGAAGAGCAAGAGAACGTTCGCTCATCCGCAAAGAAAATGAAGCAAATATTATGGAAAACTCCTTTAAAATTCACAAACATTTACTTGTTGCAGAATTCGGTGGCGGATTTAAGGGAGGTGGGACCACGCCACGTCTCCCGATGGATAAAAATAATAGAACATGGTTTTCTTTCAATAATTCATAATTAGTAGCAAAAAATTGCTTAATTATTGATTGTTTCAACAACTGTACAGCAAAAACAATACCAATAACAATTACAACTGCTGTTTATATAGGCTATATGTGTGCATACATATATAGATATATATACATATATTATATATATATATATATATATATATATATTATATATATATATATATATATATATATATATATATATATATATATATATACAACATATTTGTGTACATATTACACACACGCACACACATAATATATATATATATATATATATATATATATATATATATATATATATATATATATATATATATATATATATGTGTGTGTGTGTGTGTGTGTGTGTGTGTGTGTGTGTGTGTGTGTGTGTAACTGAATCACGAAAGTTAGGAACGTGATAAATCCATAAAAAAAGGCATATGCCACGAGGGAAAATAAACAATGGAGTATCCGTGAGATCGTTTGACGTTGAAACGTCCTTTACTTAGCAGATGAACTGACTTACATGAGGAAATGACAATAGACGAAAGGTAGTATAACTGACAGATAGGGATTAGAAAGAGATTAGTACCTAGAATCAGACACACCTGGAAGATGAGTAATCTTCCCAAACAAACAAAAACATGGGTACAATTAAAAGTTTAAGACTATCTACTCAGACACAAGGACAAGACAATTAAAGGATAAACAATAAAAGCCAATAATGAAAACAGCTATGTATAAATCTGCCTGAATTTGTTTCCCTAAGCTGTTAATTACAATAAAACAACAGAACTCGTTAATGTTATTGTGAATGTTAAGATTAAAGAACTTGTTTTTAATGAAAGGGAAAAAACATAACCCCTTTAGAGAGGGTGGCCCTTGAGAATGCTGAGTCTTTAGTCACTGCCACTCTTTAGACTATAGCTGTTGGCTCAAGAGTTATTTAACATTGACGAATGTAAGTATCATACAGGTATCCGTGTCAGTGACCTTGGTAATTGTAATACCAGATATGTAAAACCATTCGGTATATAATAATAATAATAATAATAAGTCTTATTGAAAGATATTGCTGCATCAGCTGCATTCAACTTGTAAATAGTCTTCTCTATTTTTCTAATAATAGCTTTCTCTCTGCTATTACAACTGGCGAGTATTGCGCCGATATTACTCATCAGGAGCAGTCAATTCCAGGGATAATTGTCACAAATTTATTTATTTGTTACAGTAAATGAACAAATAGGTCAAAATATAAGTTAATATATTGGCCAACGTTTCTCTCGGTATCATCCGAGTATGATCACGGCAGTGGATCGGAGCAGACTGTTGTTGCTGTCAGGATCTACTCAATATATAGCGGCAGGTCAGCAGGGGTTCAACCGCTAGCTGCGTTTTCATTGGCCGGTGGCGCAATGCGCTCCCGCCATTGGTTGAACCAAAATCGACGTACCCGGGACCTTATTATGAAGAACAACCCAACCCCCCCCCAGCAAGAGACCTCTTGAAACAGTCGAATGTAGTCTACCAATTCTTATGCCCCGTCCGTGGATGTCCCGGCTCTTACGTTGGTATGACTTCTATGAGACTGTCCAAGAGGATTTCCTGCCACGTACAAGAAGGAGCGATTAAAAACCATATCATGACAGCACACCAGGAAGCTATCTCCCGCGACGGTATTATCAAGAATATAAAGATAATAGGGAGGGCTCCTGACCAGCGACGCTTGCGATCCTCGAGGCACTCCTCATACAGCAAGAGAAGCCCTCATTGAATACGACGCAGGAAGTGCTCTTCCTCCCCACCAACTTAAGGAAACCTATGTGTATAAATACAAGTAATACCAGACCGAGCGACACCCCTGATCTAAGAATACCAGATGAGACGAGCAGCCCAGCAGCCAATGACATCGCGACCCGTCGTGACACAACGCCCAGGGAAGCCTTGCCCCAGCCTCGATGGTCTGCTAGGCTGCAACTTCGCAACCTTCAACGACGAGAAGCGTCTTGAAGAAAACTTCGTTCAACCAATGGCGGGAGCGCATTGCGCCACCGGCCAATGAAAACGCAGCTAGCGGTTGAACCCCTGCTGACCTGCCGCTATATATTGAGTAGATCCTGACAGCAACAACAGTCTGCTCCGATCCACTGCCGTGATCATACTCGGATGATACCGAGAGAAACGTTGGCCAATATATTAACATATTTTGACCTATTTGTTCATTTACTGTAACAAATAAATAAATTTGTGACAATTATCCCTGGAATTGACTGCTCCTGATGAGTAATATCGGCGCAATACTCGCCAGTTGTAATAGCAGAGAGAAAGCTATTATTAGAAAAATAGAGAAAACTATTTACAAGTTGAATGCAGCTGATGCAGCAATATCTTTCAATAAGACTTGTTTGAAAGAGGGTCTCCTTCCAAATAATAATAATAATAATAATA
>NC_087220.1:65067431-65085593 GCF_015104395.2 Macrobrachium nipponense
TGATGTCACCTGCTGAGTTGCCTCGTAAGTTTGTTTTCCTATATTTGCAAAATACTCATTAAACTCTTCCGCTTTAGCTTTAATATCCTCTCTGTTTTCAGATATTTGTGCTTCGCTGCTAACAGCATGAAGCATTTTTTTAACTACTTTCCAAGTTTTACGATAGTTATTTCTTGTATCTTGGAATTCTTGTTTGTAGTGTTCTTTTCTACTGGAGTCTATCATGACTTTTACTTTTTTCTTCAATTCTCTGAAACTTTCTGCCAATAGTACATCATCTCTTTGGGCTTTAAGATTTCTCTGCACGAGATCTCTTGCTTTCATCGCTTTTTTTATATCTTGGGTTATCCAGGGGGCAGGGGGTCGTTTGATTTCATTAGTCACCATTGGAGCACATTTGTCAATGCAAGAAACAAATACTTCAGTTAAAATAAACACCTGGCAATTTACATCATCAGTGTTTAGTATTTCATTTAACAGGGCGACTTTATTTAGTAACAAGTCGCATAGTGTCTGAGGAGAGTCATTTTTTAGACATCGATAAGTTTTAAAGACAGGTTCTCTTTTTGGTTTATGCAGATTTAGAGTAGCAGTAATTGCCTCGTGGTCTGCTATTGGGCAGGGGACAACATCAAAGTGCTTAATCATATCAGTTCCATTAGTTATCAATAGGTCAATGAGCGTTGCAGAATTACAAGTAACACGAGTAGGCTTGTTAATGATCTGATGAAGTTTGGCGTTATGTATAATTTTCTCCATTTTATTACCTGCAGACAACAAATTATCATTAAAATCACCAAATATAAAAACTGGCTTGTTACGTAAAACGGCATTTTTAAAAGTCTCTAAAATGTAACTGAACGAAGTTGCATCCGCTTTAGGGTGTCGATAGACGCAGCCAATCACAATGGAGGGCAACTTCCGATGTTGAACAGATATCCATAAGTCTTCGATTCCTTCAACTCTTTCGATATTCATTTTTATTTCGGTCACTTTTAGATAATCCTTAACATATAAACAAACACCTCCACCGCGGCCTCCATCACAACGGAACATCTTATATAAAGGAATATTTACAAAGGCATCATCCATACACGGGAGAAGCCATGACTCACTGACACATAAAACATCCACCTCCAAATCCATTAACATAGTCTCTATTTCATTCTTATGGCATAACAGTGATTGCGCATTTAGATAAAAAATATTCACAAAATCTCTTGATTTATTACAGTTACCTTCTACGGCGCATTCTTCTTGGCCATTAACCTAAAAGACATAGTTATTACATAATTTGCTCTTGTGACCAAATGCATTGCAGTTATTGCATTTAATCTTATGATCAAACCTGCAGTTTGATACTCTGTGGTTAAACTCTCCACAATTATAACAGCCAATTCTATTAACACTTCCTTGCTTTAAATTTCTTGAGCTATTTATACTGTGGTAGTTTTTGGAGGGTCTGCGTATTTCATCCTTACTATGGTAATCGGTGAGGTTTGCCCTATTTCCATTTGTTGTTACCTGATTTCGGGGATACAAAGGTGTACGCCTTTGCTGTGTATTTGCATTATTAAAGTGACTAGATGGCAATTTGGGTTTGTAGGTTGCATTGCTGTTAGTGTTTACCTTCAAAAACCCACATTGTTTTTTCAATACAGAAAGCAGTCGACTACTACATCCTATTCAAAAATATTCCGGAATTTTTATTTCCTTCCTTAAAACATAGTTCATCAATGTCTCCCGTGCCAAATTTGAACATTAAATTCGTCTTGACTACTGAAATCCCATTAGCATAACACCATTCTATCAATTTTACATTGTACTCTTCTATAACAGAGTTTAGATCAACATTCAAAGATGGCACAAGCTCACATACGTTTATTACAATGCTGTCATTTTTATCTTTTAGTTTAGTGACTAGAGAACCCAATATATCTAATACAATATTTACATTTCGATTTTCCATCAAGTCGTGTATTCCGCAATATATAATACACTTATCTGGTGTCCAAGAAAGTTTCTCATCTACCCAACATTTTGTCAAATCCAACGTAGCCTCTGGTATAGTTCTGATAGCACAGTCGTCCTCAAAATCCGTCTTCTTGATATCACTCAAACTTTCGTCGCCAATCAGTAGAATTTTTTCACCTGATGCATACGGCACATTCGATCTTCTCTCTTCTCTCTCCCGAACCTGCTCTTCCAACGAAGAGATACGATCATTCAGCTTGTTAATAGTTACGTGAGCTGATTTTATTGCAGTGTTCAATTCTTCTATTTCCTGGTCTTTCTTATACATGAGCTCTCTTATTTCCTCTACCTCTAATAGGATTTTTTCAAGCCGGTCCATTTCTTGGTCCTCGCTGGGTACTCTTCTTGGATGTAAGGAATAATGATGCCCCATTATCATATCTATTAGTTTATCTTTTGTTACCCACACTTTCGAAAATCCTAGTTGTCAGCAATGTTTCTGTAGTTCTGTTTTGTTAAATTTTTCAAAAAGGTAGTCCCAGGTAGGGTTTTCAAGGGAAGGTCCATCTACCATGGGCTCCTCAGTCACCAGTTCCGAATTCGTTGACGTAGCCATGATGGTTCTCATTGCGCATGCGCAAACCGAAGAAAATTTGAACAGAGGGGCCCTTAAGCAATCCGCAATCTTATCAAAGCAAATAAGATAAGCAAAGGAATAGAAGGGAGGGGTGGGACCTCCCTTCATGCCCTGTGCCCCATCTCCTCTTCCTACCTCTCAAAGAGAGAAGGAGAGAGAGAAAGAGACAGAGAAAGGAAGAAAGAAGGAGAGAGAGAGAGAGAGGAAAAGAAGCAAAGGAATAGAAGGGAGGGGTGGCGACCTCACTTTTCATGACCCTGTGCCCCATCTCCTCTTCCTACCTTCAAAGAGAGAAGGAAGAGAGAGAAAGAACAGAGAAAGAAGAAAGAAGGCGGAGAGAGAGTGAGGAGAGAGCAGAGAGAGAGAGAGGAAAAGAAGAAAAGGTAATAGAAGGGAGGGGGGGACCTCCCTTCATGCCCCGTGCCCCATCTCCTCTTCCTTTTCTCCCATAAGAGAGAAGGAGAGAGCGAAAAGAGACCGAGAAAGGAAGAAAGAAGGAGAGAGAGAGAGAGAGACGAGGAAAAGCAAAGCAAAGGAATAGAAGGGAGGGGGGGGACCTCACCTTCCCCATGCCCTGTGCCCATATCTATTCCTACCATCTCAAAGAGAGAAAAGGAGAGAAGGAGAAAGAGACAGAGAAAGGAAGACAAAGAAGGAAAGGAAGAAAGACAGGGAGAGGAGAGAGGAGGAGGACGAAGAGGAGAGAGAGGAAAAGAAGCAAAGGAATAGAAGGGAGGGGTGGGACCCTACCCTTATGCCCTGTGCCCCATTCCTTTTCCTTACCTTACTTTCAAAGAGAGAAGGAGAAAGAGAGAAAGGAGACAGAGAAAGGAGAAAGAGACGAGAAAAAAGAAGAAAGAAGGATAGAGAGAGAGAGAGAGGAAAAGAAGCAAAGGAATAGAAGGGAGGGGTGGGACCTCCCTTCATGCCCTGTGCCCCATCTCCTCTTCCTACCTCTCAAAGAGAGAAGGAGAGAGAGAAAGAGACAAGAAAGAAAGGAAGGAAAGAAAGGAGAGAGAGAGAGAGAGAGGAGGAGAGAGAGAGAGAGAGAGGAAAAGGAAGCAAAGGAATAGAACGGGAGGGGGGGGACCTCCCTTCCTGCCCTCCTTTGCCCCATATCCTTCTTCCTTACCTCTCAAAGAGAGAAGGAGAGAGAGAAAGATGACAGAGAAAGGAAGAAAGAAGGGAGAGAGGAGAGGAGAGGAGAAGAGGCAAAAAAGAAGCAAAGGAATAAAGAAGGGAGGGGTGGGACCTCCCTTCCTGCCCTGTGCCCCCATCTCCCCTTTCCTACCTCTCAAAGAGAGAAGGAGAGAGAGAAGAGAAACAAGGAGGAAAGGAAGAAAGAAGGAGAGAGAGAGGAAAAAGAAGAAGGAGAAGGAGGGAGAGCAGGAGAAAGAAGAGAAGGAAGAAAGGAAAAAAGAGAAAGGAGAAGGGATATAGGTAAAAGAAGAAAGGAATAGAAGAGGAAGGGGGGGACCAAGGGATTTTAAAAGAGAGGAAAAGGAAGAGAGAGAAAAGAGACAGAGAAAGGAAGAAAGAAGGAGAGAGATATAGAGGAGAAGCAAAGCAAAGGAATAGAAGGGAGGGTGGGACCCTCCCTTCATGCCCTGTGCCCCATCTCCTCTTCCTACCTCTCAAAGAGAGAAGGAGAGAGAGAAAGAGACAGAGAAAGGAAGAAAGAAGGAGAGAGAGAGAGAGAGAGAGAGAGAAAAGAAGCAAAGGAATAGAAGGGAGGGGTGGACCTCCTTCATGCCCTGTTGCCCCATCTCCTCTTCCTACCTCTTACCAGACCTTACAGACCTTACATCTTGTTCGGGGTTGACCCATGGTCCCTCAGTGTGAGGCACCTCAATGTCTACCAGAGAGTTTTGCTAGTACATCTTCCGGTATATTTTGCATCTTCCAATCTTGGATGGTCTGGGATGCAGTTTAGATATTTGTCGAGCTTATTCTTAAACACATCTACGCTCACTCCTGATATATTCCTCAGATGAGCTGGCAACGCATTGAATAGACGCTGCATTATCGATGCTGGTGCGTAGTGGATTAATGTCCTGTGTGCTCTTTCCTTATTTTTCCTGGTATATTTTTGGGCACTATTAATCTACCTCTGCTTGCTCTTTCTGATATTTTTAGTTCCATGATATTTTCTGCTATTCCTTCTATCTGTTTCCATGCCTGAATTATCATGTAGCGTTCTCTTCTCCTTTCCAGACTATATAATTTTAAGAATTTGTAGTCTTTCCCAGTAGTCTAGGTCCTTAACTTCTTCTATTCTAGCTGTAAAGGACCTTTACACTCTCTATTTGTGCAATATCCTTTTGATAGTGTGAGTACCATATCATATTGCAATATTCAAGTGGACTACGAACATATGTTTTTATAAAGCATAATCATGTGTTCAGCTTTTCTGTTTGAAGTGCCGTAACAACATCCCATTTTTGCTTTACATTTTGCCAACAGAGTTGCTATTTGATCATTGCATAACATGTTCCTATTCATCATCACACCAAGGTCTTTAACTGCTTCCTTATTTGTGATGGTCTCATTATTAGGTCCGTTATATGCATATAGCTTTCTTTCTCTGTCTCCATAATTTATTGATTCAAATTATCAGAGTTAAATACCATCCTATTTACCTCTGCCCAATCATATACTTTGTTAAGGTCTCTTTGTAGAGCGTTCCTATCTTCATCACAAGTAATTTCTCTACTTATTCTTGTGTCATCTGCGAAACTACTCACTACCGAATCCTTAACATTATTGTCTATGTCTTCAATCATAATAACAAACAGTATTGCAGCTAACACCGTACCTTGCGGCACACCGGATATTACACTTTGGCTTCATCCGATTTCTCGTAGTTTGCAATAACTATCTGTTTTCTGTTGTGTAAAAATTCTTTTAACCATCTTCCTACTTTATCCACGATATTGTGTTTTCTAATTTTCTTCGCTAATATATTATGGTCTACTTTATCAAAAGCTTTTGCAAAGTCTAAATAAACCACATCTGTTTCATTCCGCTTTTCATATTTTTGAATATGTTTTCACGGTGGACTAACAGTTGGGTTTGTGTACTTTTTCCTCCGGGTACGAAACCATGTTGTCCTTTATTAAACAAATTATTTTTTATTAAATGTTTCATAATATTTTTCTTCATTACCCTTTCATACACTTTCATTATATGTGATGTTAGACTCACAGGCCTATAATTACTTGCCTCTAGTCTTGATCCACTTTTGAAAGTAGGGGTAATATACGCTAATTTGTGCTCATCATATATCTTGCCTGTATCTACACTTTGTCTTAATAATATTGCAAGTGGCTTTGCGATAGAATGAACTACTTTCTTTAACAAAATAGCAGGAATTCCATCAGGCCCTGCAGCAGCTCCATTTTTAATTTCATTAATAGCCTGCACAATATCAGCTTCATTAATATCTATGTCAGCTAAATATTCACTATTTTCATCCCTTACTTCTATATCATTATCTTCATTATCTATTCTAGGGGTGAATTCTCTCTTATATCGTTTTCTGCCAGTATGTTGCAAATTTCCTTTTTTTCATTCGTTTAATCTCCCTTCAATTCTCAGAGGGCCTATTTCTATTCTTCTTTTATTCATCTTCTTCGCATATGAGTATAATAGTTGGGATTTTGCTGATATTTAATAGGGTTTTTTCTTCCAAGTCCCGTTTCATTTTCTTTTGATTGTATAATCTTTTTTTTCTGCATTTTCTATCTTACTTTTTAGTTCTATAACTTTCCATGCATTTTTTTCTTTTGCAAGACCTTTTTTCCACTTTCTGATTTTCTGGAACAAGATTCTTCGTCTCTTGGTATGCATGAATGAGTGTTTACTTTTCTTCTTCGGTATATATTTTTTTTTTTTCCACTATTATCTCCAATATTTTATATAATATATCCGTATTTACCCTATGTCATCACTTACGAAAATGTTATCCCAATCTTTGTTTAATTCTTCATAATTTCTGACCATTTTATATTTTTACTGTAGAAGTTGTATTTTCCATATCCTTCCCACTTTTTCATTTCTTGCTTATCTCTATTTTCACTTGCTTTGGAATGAACTGTTAATTCTATGACATTATGGTCTGAAATACTCGCATTATAAACTATTATTTCTTTAACATAATTCATCTCGTTCACAAATACTAGGTCTAAAGTATTTTCCTTTCTTGTTGGCAGGTGATTTATTTGTTGAATGTTGTATTCTAGTAGCATATCTAATAGCTTTTCAAATTGCCTCTTATCTTCTGCACTACTATTACTCTCTTTTTTATATGTATAAGTACAACCACAATCTCCTATTGTCGTTCTTTCCATTCTACGAAAGGAAAGTTGAAGTCACCAGATAGGAGAATAGTCCAGTCCTTGTGATTTCTACATATATCATCCAACTTTTTCAATTATTAAGTCAAACTCTTTAGTATTAGGAGGTCTATATATTACTATGTTCATCAATTTTTCAGATTCAAATTCTACCGCTATTAGTTCACATTCTGAGTTACTATATTTCTCATATATTTTTCCTTGTTTTTTGTCTTTCCCATATATTGTGGTTCCCCTTGATTCCTATTTTTTCTATCTGATCTATAAGTTGGAACCCTTTTATTTGATCATCATTCCAGTCTCTTGGGAATACCAGGTTTCACTATATTTCATTATATCTATTTTCTTTTCATTTTGGGTTAGTTCTTCTAAGTACTCTATTTTTCTTTTTGAGTTACTCGTAACTAAACCCTGCGCATTCATCACTATGATGGTTGCGTGTTTTCTCCTTCATTTAATAACTGAATAGTAATAAGGATTTTTCCCATGTCTCTTCCTGTTCTGGTATGTTTGTTCTTTTTTCATTTCCAGAAATTCTGACATTAAAAAATCCAACTTTTCCATAATATTTGATCTTCCTTCATCATAATTATTCATTTGTGTCTGAATCTGCAATTTTCTCCCGTTTCTGCAATATCCTCTTGCATAATAAATACAGTTATTATCTCTTGAGTAGAATTTCGGAGCTGATGCTTTGAAATTCTTTGCTGACACCTCTGCATATCTCATTGGGTGGTTTGCTTTTCTCTTTTACCTGATATTCTTTGGATTTCCTCTGTTTATTTGTTTCTTTCTTATTTTGGATTTTATTACTTGTGGTTATTTATTTGATTATGATTCATGGCTACAGGGTGCATATATTTGCATTTTTTGTCGAACTTACATCCTTTTCCTTCTTTTAGGTTTTTACATATTTTTGGATGCAGATCTCTGCAATCATCCCCATATCCATATAAGTATGCACATTTACCATATATTTCATAGTTTTGACATATATTAGGATGTTTGTAGTAACATCTTTCTCCAAATCTGCAATTCCCTCTTTTCAAAAGGTTGCAGATTTTGTCTTTCTTGTCTATTTTTTCCTCTTTCCCGTCATTGTATAGATCTGGGTAGAGCCCTCTTCGGGATTTGCTTTTCTGTGTCATATCGTAATTTATTTCTTCGTAGGTATGCTGCTTTATTGCCCTCATATGTAGTATCAATGAGTATCTCTGCATCCATACTTTTATCTTGTTCTTTGTTTTCCTTATTTTTTTCTGTCCATTTCATTTTTGTTTACTTCTCTTCCGTTTTCCTCTTCTTCTTTTTCTTCTTCTTCTTCCTCTTCCTTCTTCTTCTTCATCCTCAACTAGTTTGTACATTCAATCTTGATTTAATAACATTGTCTATCCATGATAGACATGTTGAACAAAAAATTCCAAAGAGAGAAGGAGAGAGAGAAAGAGACAGAGAGGAGAAAGGAAGGAAAGAAGAGAGAGAGAGAGAGAGAGAGAGAGAGGAAAAGAAGCAAAGGAATAAGAGAAGGGGGGTGGGACCTCCCTTCATGCCCTGTGCCCCATCTCCTCTTCCTACACCTCTCAAAGAAAGAGAAGGAGAGAGAGAAAGAGACAGAGAAAGGAAGAAAGAAGGAAACCTTACCTTTACCTTACAGACCTTACATCTTGTTCGGGTTGCCCCAGGTCCCTCAGTGTGAGGCACCTCTAATGTCCTACCAGAGAGTTGCTAGTACATCTCCGGTATATTTTGCATCTTCCAATCTTGGATGGTCTGGGGATGCAGTTTAGAGAATTTGTCGAGCTTATTCTTAAACACATCTACGCTCACTCCTGATATATTCCTCAGATGAGCTGGCAACGCATTGAATAGACGCTGCATTAATCGATGCTGGTGCGTAGTGGATTAATGTCCTGTGTGCTTTCCTTATTTTTCCTGGTATAGTTTTGGGCACTATTAATCTACCTCTGCTTGCTCTTTCTGATATTTTTAGTTCCATGATATTTTCTGCTATTCCTTCTATCTGTTTTTCCATGCCTGAATTATCATGTAGCGTTCTCTTCTTTCCTTTCTGACTATATAATTTTAAGAATTGTAGTCTTTCCCAGTAGTCAAGGTCTTTAACTTCTTCTATTCTAGCTGTAAAGGACCTTTGTACACTCTCTATTTGTGCAATATCCTTTTGATAGTGGGTACCATATCATATTGCAATATTCAAGTGGACTACGAACATATGTTTCATAAAGCATAATCATGTGTTCAGCTTTTCTTGTTTTGAAGTGCCATAACAACATTCCCATTTTTGCTTTACATTTTGCCAACAGAGTTGCTATTTGATCATTGCATAACATGTTCCTATTCATCATCACACCAAGGTCTTTAACTGCTTCCTTATTTGTGATTTGTCTCATTATTAGGTCCCTTATAGCATATAGCTTTCTTTCTCTGTCTCCATAATTTATTGATTCAAATTTATCAGAGTTAAATACCATCCTATTTACCTCTGCCCAATCATATACTTTGTTAAGGTCTCTTTGTAGAGCGTTCCTATCTTCATCACAAGTAATTTCTCTACTTATTCTTGTGTCATCTGCCGAAACTACTCACTACCGATCCTTAACATTATTGTCTATGTCTTCAATCATAATAACAAATAGTATTGCAGCTAACACCGTACCTTGCGGCACACCGGATATTACCTTAGCTTCATCCGATTTCTCGTCGTTTGCAATAACTATCTGTTTTCTGTTGTGTAAAAATTCTTTTAACCATCTTCCTACTTTATCCACGATATTGTGTTTTCTAATTTTCTTCGCTAATATATTATGGTCTACTTTGTCAAAAGCTTTTGCAAAATCTAAATAAACCACATCTGTTTTCATTTCCGCTTTTCATATTTTTTGAATATGTTCTCACGGTGGACTAACAGTTGGGTTTGTGTACTTTTCCGGGTACGAAACCATGTTGTCCTTTATTAAACAAATTATTTTTTATTAAATGTTTCATAATATATTTCTTCATTACCCTTTCATACACTTTCATAATATGTGATGTTAGACTCACAGGCCTATAATTACTATTGCTCTAGTCTTGATCCACTTTTGAAAGTAGGGGTAATATATGCTAATTTGTGCTCATCATAAATCTTGCCTGTATCTACACTTTGTCTTAATAATATTGCAAGTGGCTTTGCGATAGAATGAACTACGTTTCTTTAACAAAATAGACAGGAATTCCATCAGGCCCTGCAGCAGCTCCATTTTTAATTTCATTAATAGCCTGCACAATATCAGCTTCATTATATCTATGTCAGCCTAAATATTCACTATTTTCATCCCTTACTTCTATATCATTATCTTCATTATCTATTCTAGGGGTGAATTCTTCTCGTTATATCGTTCTGCCAGTATGTTGCAATTTCCTTTTTTTCATTTCGTTAATCTCCCTTCAATTCTTAGAGGGCCTATTTCTATTCTTGCTTTTATTCATCTTCTTCGCATATGAGTATAATAGTTTGGGATTTTGCTTGATATTTAATAGGGTTTTTTTTCTTTTTTTTTCCAAGTCCCGTTTTTCATTTTCTTTTGATTAGTATAATCTTTTGTTCTGCATTTTCTATCTTACTTTTAGTTCTATAACTTTCCATGCATTTTTTTCTTTGCTAGACCTTTTTTCCACTTTCTGATTTTCTGGAACAAGATCCTTCTGTCTCTTGGTATGCATGACTGATTGTTTACTTTTCTTCTTCGGTATATTTATCCACTATTTCTCTAATATTTTATATAATATCTCCGTATTTACCTTTATGTCATCACTTACGAAAATATTATCCAATCTTTGTTAATTCTTCATTTATTTCTGACCATTTATATTTTTACTGTAGAAGTTGTATTTTCCATATCCTCCCACTTTTTCATTTCTTGCTTATCTCTGTTTTCACTTACTTTGGAATGGACTGTTAATTCTATGACATTATGGTCTGAAATACTCGCATTATAAACTATTATTTCTTTAAACATAATTCATCTCGTTCACAAATACTAGGTCTAAAGTATTTCCTTTCTTGTTGGCAGGTGATTTATTTGTTGAATGTTGTATTCTAGTAGCATATCTAATAGCTTTCGAATTGCCTCTTATCTTCTGCACTACTATTACTCTCTTTTTTATATGTATAAGTACATCCACAATCTCTATTCGTTCTTCCAGTCTACGAAAGGAAAGTTGAAGTCTCCAGATAGGAGAATAGTCCAGTCCTTTGTGATTTCTACATATATCATCCAATTTTTCTATATTAAGTCAAACTCTTTGTATTAGGAGGTCTATATATTACTATGTTCATTAATTTTTCAGATTCAAATTCTACCGCTATTAGTTCAACATTCTGAGTTACTATTTCATCATATATTTTTCCTTGTTTTTGTCTTTCCCATATATTGCGGTTCCCCCTTGATTCCTATTTTTTCTATCTGATCTATAAGTTTGAAACCCTTTTATTTGATCATCATTCCCAGTCTCTTGGGAGTACCAGGTTTCACTTATTATTCATTATATCTATTTTCTTTTCAATTTGGGTTAGTTCTTCTAAGTACTCTATTTTTCTTTTTGAGTTACTCGTAACTAAACCCTGCGCATTCATCACTATGATGGTTTGCGTGTTTTCTCCTTCATTTAATATTGGTAATAATAAGGATTTTCCCATGTCTCTTTCCTGTTCTGGTATGTTGTTCTTTTTTCATTTCCAGAAATTCTGACATTAAAAAATCCAACTTTTCCATAATATTTGTTCTTCCTTCATCATAATTATTCATTTTGTGTCTGAATCTGCAATTTTCTCCATATCTGCAATATCCCCTTGCATAATAAAAACAGTTATTATCTCTTGAGTAGAATCTTGGAGCTGATGCATTGAAATTTTTGCTGGCACCTCTGCATATCTCGTTGATGGCTTGCTTTTTCTTTTACCTGATATTCTTCATCTCTCTTTATTTGTTTCTTCTTATTTGGATTTATTGCTTGATTGGTTATTTATTGATTATTTTTCATGGCTACAGGGTGCATATATTTACATTTTTGTCGAACTTACATCTTTTCCTTCTTTTAGGTTTTGCATATGTTTGGATGTAGATCTCTGCAATCATCCTCATATCCATCTAAGTATGCACATTTACCATATATTTCATATGTGACATACCTTAGGATGTTTGTAGTAACATTTTTCTCCATATCTGCAATTCCCTCTTTTCAAAAGGTTGCAGACTTTGTCTTTTTTGTATATTTTGTTTTTCCTCTTTCCCGTCATTGGTGAGATCTGGGTAGAGCCTCTTCGGCATTTTCTTTTGTGCTGTCATATCGTAATTTATTTCTTCGTAGGTATGCTGCTTTATAGCCTCATATGTAGTATCAATGATATCTCTGCATCCATACTTTTATCTTGTTCTTTGTTTTCCTTATCGTTTTCTGTCATTCAGTTTTGGTTTACTTCTCTTACGTTTTCCTCTTCTTCTTCTTCTTCTTCTTCTTCCTCTTCTTCTTCTTCTTCATCCTCAACTATTTGTACATTCAATCTTGATTTAATAACATTGTCTATCCATGGTAGACATGTTGAGCAAAAAAATTCTTGTGTCTTTTCTCATATCTTGCATTACCTCAGCACACTGTGGATGGGTCGGAATGTTGCATGCAGCACATTTTCTGATTAGGTTTTGTGGATTAACTATGCTATACCACACCTTACATAGTTTACATGCTTTTGGCATTCTTTTTCCTAATGCATCAATTAGGATATTCACAAGGTTCACTTTATTCATTTTCTTTGTCGGAATATGTTGGTTTATGTATATTTTCGTTTATGAGCTCTGACCACTTGGATTTTATTTGGAACTTCTTCAATTATTTTCAAGATGTTTTCATTTGATTTGTTCCAGTTTGAAGGATTGTATCCTTCTAATATATCTATGAATGATTTTGTATCTTTTTGGTTAGGACTGTTGCTGATTTCATAGATCAGAAATGCCAGTTCCCTTCCTGCTACCTCATCGTATTGCGAATAACTGCCAAGCAAGCTAAATCCGCCATTTTTTTCCGCAGTTGGAGCTTACTGCCATCTTGTTCTGATTTACAGTATTTCACTTGATAAACTAACTTAGAAGACGCTTTATCCTACTATTTCCACACTAATCTTATCACCGATAGTTCACGAACACTTCTAGATATTTCTCAAAATTCTAGACGTATGTTAAACTTGTGATATTTGTTGATTAATCTGACTTCGACCAGGAACGTCTCACCAAGCAAGATGACTACTACGGAGAGAGAGAGAGAGAGAGAGAAGAAAAGAAGCAAAGGAATAGAAGGGAGGGGTGGGACCTCCCTTCATGCCCTGTGCCCCATCTCCTCTTCCTACCTCTCAAAGAGAGAAGGAGAGAGAGAAAGAGACAGAGAAAAGGAAAGGAAGAAGGAAGAGAGAGAGAGAGAGAGAGAGAGAGAGAGAGGAAACGAAGCAAAAGAATAGGAGGGAGGGGTGGGACCTCCCTTCATGCCCTGTGCCCCATCTCCTCTTCCTACCTCTCAAAGACAGAAGGAGAGAGAGAAAGAGACAGAGAAAGGAAGAAAGAAGGAGAGAGACCTTACAGACCTTTACAGACCTTACATCTTGTTCGGGTTTGCCCAGGTCCCTCATGTGAGGCACCTCTAATGTCTACCAGAGAGTTGCTAGTACATCTTCCGGTATATTTTGCATCTTCCAATCTTGGATGGTCTGGGATGCAGTTTAGATATTTGTCGAGCTTATTCTTCACATCTACGCTCACTCCTGATATATTCCTCAGATGAGCTGGCAACGCATTGCATAGGCGCTTGCATTATCGATGCTGGTGCGTAGTGGATTAATGTCCTGTGTGCTTTCCTTATTTTTCCTGGTATAGTTTTGGGCACTATTAATCTACTCTGCTTGCTCTTTTGATATTTTTAGTTCCATGATATTTTCTGCTATTCCTTCTATCTGTTTCCATGCCTGAATTATCATGTAGCGTTCTCTTCTTCCTTCTAGACTATATAATTTAAGAATTGTAGTCTTTCCCAGTAGTCTAGGTCCTTAACTTCTTTCTATTCTAGCTGTAAAGGACCTTTGTACACTCTCTATTTGTGCGAATATCCTTTTGATAGTGTGGGTACCATATCATATTGCAATATTCAAGTGGACTACGAACATATGTTTTATAAAGCATAATCATGTGTTTCAGCTTTTCTTGTTTTGAAGTGCCGTAACAACATTCCCATTTTTGCTTTACATTTGCCAACAGAGTTGCTATTGATCATTGCATAACATGTTCCTATTCATCTCATCACCAAGGTCTTTAACTGCTTCCTTATTTGTGATGGTCTCATTATTAGGTCCCTTATATGCATATAGCTTTCTTTCTCTGTTCTCCATAATTATTGATTCAAATTTATCAGAGTTAAATACCATCCTATTTACCTCTGCCCAATCATATACTTTGTTAAGGTCTCTTTTGTAGAGCGTTCCTATCTTCATCACAAGTAATTTCTCTACTTATTCTTGTGTCATCTGCGAAACTACTCACTACCGAATCCTTCACATTATTGTCTATGTCTTCAATATAATAACAAACAGTATTGCAGCTAACACCGTACCTGCGGCACACCGGATATTACCTTGACTTCATCCGATTTCTCGTCGTTTGCAATAACTATCGTTTTCTGTTGTGTAAAAATTCTTTTAACCATCTTCCTACTTTATCCACGATATTGTGTTTCCTAAGTTTTCTTCGCTAATATATTATGGTATACTTTATCAAAAGCTTTTGCAAAGTCTAAATAAACCACATCTGTTTCATTTCCGCTTTTCATATTTTTGAATATGTTCTCACGGTGGACTAACAGTTGGTTTGTGTACTTTTTTCCGGGTACGAAACCATGTTGTCCTTTATTAAACAAATTATTTTTTATTAAATGTTTCATATATTTTCTTCTTAATTACCCTTTCATACACTTTCATAATATGTGATGTTAGACTCACAGGCCTATAATTACTTGCCTCTAGTCTTGATCCACTTTTGAAAGTAGGGGTAATATATGCTAATTTGTGCTCATCATAAATCTTGCCTGTATCTACACTTTGTCTTAATAATATTGCAAGTGGCTTTGCGATAGAATGAACTACTTTCTTTAACAAAATAGCAGGAATTCCATCAGGCCCTGCAGCAGCTCCATTTTTAATTTCATTAATAGCCTGCGCAATATCAGCTTCATTAATATCTATGTCAGCTAAATATTCACTATTTTCATCCCTTACTTCTATCATTATCTTCATTATCTATTCTAGGGTGAATTCTCTCTTATATCGTTCTGCCAGTAGTTGCAAATTTCCTTTTTTTCATTCGTTAATCTCCCTTCAATTCTCAGAGGCCTATTTCTATTCTTCTTTATTCATCTTCTTCGCATATGAGTATAATAGTTTGGGGTTTTGCTTGATATTTAATAGGGTTTTTTCTTTCCAAGTCCGTTTTCATTTTCTTTTGATTGTATAATCTTTGTTCTGCATTTTCTATCTTACTTTTTAGTTCTATAACTTTCCATGCATTTTTTTCTTTTGCAAGACCTTTTTTCCACTTTCTGATTTTCTGGAACAAGATCCTTCTGTCTCTTGGTATGCATGAATGATGTTTACTTTTCTTTCTTCGGTATATATTTTTCCACTATTTTTTCTCCAATATTTTATATAATATCTCCGTATTTACCTTATGTCATCACTTACGAAAATGTTATCCCAATCTTTGTTTAATTCTTCATTAATTTCTGACCATTTTTATATTTTTACTGTAGAAGTTGTATTTTTCCATATCCTTCCACTTTTTCATTTCTTGCTTATCTCTATTTTCACTTGCTTTGGAATGAACTGTTAATTCTATGACATTATGGTCTGAAATATTCGCATTATAAACTATTATTTCTTTAACTAATTCATCTCGTTCACAAATACTAGGTCTAAAGTATTTTCCTTTCTTGTTGGCAGGTGATTTATTTGTTGAATGTTGTATTCTAGTAGCATATCTAATTAGCTTTTCAAATTGCCTCTTATCTCTGCACTACTATTACTCTCTTTTTTATATGTATAAGTACAACCACAATCTCCTATTCGTTCTTTCCATTCTACGAAAGGAAAGTTGAAGTCACCAGATAGGAGAATAGTCCAGTCCTTGTGATTTCTACATATATCATCCAATTTTTCAATTATTAAGTCAAACGTCTTTAGTATTAGGAGGTCTATATATTACTATGTTCATCAATTTTTCAGATTCAAATTCTACCGCTATTAGTTCACATTCTGAGTTACTATATTTCTCATAATATTTTTCCTTGTTTTTTTTTGTCTTTCCCATATTGAGTGCGGTTCCCCCTTGATTCCTATTTTTTCTTTTTTAGCTGATCTATAAGTTTGGAACCCTTTTATTTGATCATCATTCCCAGTCTCTTGGGAATACCAGGTTTCACTTATATTCATTATATCTATTTTCTTTTCATTTTGGGTTAGTTCTTCTAAGTACTCTATTTTTTTTTTCTTTTTGAGTTACTCGTAACTAAACCCTGCGCATTCATCACTATGATGGTTTGCGTGTTTTCTCCTTCATTTAATACTGGTAGTAATAAGGATTTTCCATGTCTCTTTCCTGTTCTGGTATGTTGTTCTTTTTTTCATTTCCAGAAATTCTGACATTAAAAAATCCAACTTTTCCATAATATTTGATCTTCCTTCATCATAATTATTCATTTTGTGTCTGAATCTGCAATTTTCTCCGTTTCTGCAATATCCTCTTGCATAATAAATACAGTTAGTTATCTCTTGGGTATAATTTCGGAGCTGATGCGTTTGAAATTTTTTGCTGACACCTCTGCATATCTCATTGGTGGTTTGCTTTTCTCTTTTACCTGATATTCTTGATTTCTTCTCTTTATTTGTTTCTTTCTTATTTTTGGATTTTATTACTGGTTGGTTATTTATTTGATTATGATTCATGGCTACAGGGTGCATATATTTGCATTTTTGTCGAACTTACATCCTTTTTCCTTCTTTTAGGGTGTTTTTACATAATTTTTGGATGCAGATCTCTGCAATCATCCCCATATCCATCTAAGTATGCACATTTACCATATATTTCATAGTTTTGACATATCTTAGGATGTTTGTAGTAACATCTTTCTCCAAATCTGCAATTCCCTCTTTCAAAGGTTGCAGATTTTGTCTTTCTTGTCTATTTTTTCCTCTTTCCCGTCATTGTATAGATCTGGGTAGAGCCTCTTCGGGATTTGCTTTTCCGTGTCATATCGTAATTTATTTCTTCGTAGGTATGCTGCTTTATTGCCTCATATGTAGTATCAATGAGTATCTCTGCATCATACTTTTATCTTGTTCTTTGTTTTCCTTATTTTTTTCTGTCATTTCATTTTTGTTTACTTCTCTTCCGTTTTTCTTCTTCTTCTTTTTCTTTTTCTTCTTCTTCCTCTTCCTCTTCATCCTCAACTATTTGTACATTCAATCTTGATTTAATAACATTGTCTATCCATGATAGACATGTTGAACAAAAAATTCTGTATCTTTTCTCAAATCTTGTATTACCTCAGCACACTGTGGATGGGTCGGAATGTTGCATGCAGCACATTTTCTGATTAGGTTTTGTGGATTGACTATGCTATACCAAACCTTACACAGTTTGCATGCTTTTGGCATTCTTTTTCCTAATGCATCAATTAGGATATTCACAAGATTCACCTTATTCATTTTCATTGTCGAATATGTTGGTTTATGTATATTTTCTTTATGAGTCTCTTGACCACTTGGATTTTATTTGGAACTTCTTCAATTATTTTCAAGATGTTTCATTAGATTTGTTCCAGTTTGAAGGATTATATCCTTTCTAATATATCTATGAATGCTTTTGTATCTTTTTGGTTAGGACTGTTGCTGATTTTTCATAGATGAGAAATGCCAGTTCCCTTCCTGCTACCTCATCGTATTGCGAATCTGCTAAACACGCCAAATTACGCCACCTCTTCCCACAGTTGGAACTTACTGCCATCTTGTTTCTGATTTATAGTATTACACTTGATAAACTAACTTAGAAGACGCTTTATCCTACTATTTTCACACTAATCTTATCACCGATAGTTCACGAACACTTC
>NC_087220.1:65086093-65120116 GCF_015104395.2 Macrobrachium nipponense
TGATCTACATTTAAGTAGTGTTAGACTTTAATTTTTCTCTCTAGTAAGGTGTTATCCATATTCGTTGAGAATGGGCCACAGTTAAGGCCTGAAAGTACTCAAGTTTAAGTAAAATACTATATTAACACTACAAGTAAACATTTATACTCAGTATCTTGTGGGTTTCTTTTTCAATGTAAGGCAATGTTACGAGAATGAAAAAATTTGACAAAAAAAGGACATATAACTTCAATCAATGTGTATCGCTTGAGTCCTATAACAAAGGCTAGTACATGGCTGTATAGATCAGTGGTTCCAAACTGGGGGAAATTCCCCCGGGGGGGGGGGGTGATTTGAAGCTACCAGGGGGGAAATAATTACACTACCTACTAACTAAAAAAATCCCATTTCTCACTAATTTAATTCTAAAGTAGAAGCGGAAACAAAAGTCCTTTTATTTGTTACAAACCGCTCTTTATGGCTATGCGGTTAGTTATTACCAACCGCTCTCTATCCACTTTACTCTGTAACTATTTGTTTATCGGTACATTTATACATTTGAAAAATAAATTAGTAAATAGTCACAGTGTGTTTTAACTACATTTTCCCTCATACACATGAAGGGGGAAATCTGGTTAGTTGAACGGGGTGCAGGGGGAAATGACAGAAAAGAAGCTTGGGAACCACTGCTATAGATTAACCTTTTCTTTATGACATTAAATTCAGATATCTTCCAGTAGAACATGCACGCAGAATATAGAAATTGGACAGATGGATTCTACATTCTTCTTCTCTCTTTTTTCACCACAGGAAGTGTGGCAGGATCTCGCATCAAACGTCAGTCTGGAAATCCTCCTCCGCTGCAGCCGGCAGCCAACTACGATCAGAGGAATCACGGATGCAATGACGACTGTCTCGTGAGAGATGATGATTCAGGCTCTTGCGTGGCAAATGTCGATTGTTGCAAAAAGGATTTTAGCGGCCATGACTTCGATTGTTGCGAAGGGGGCTGGAAAGCCAAAGGCTGTCGTTAACCATAAAAGCAATTTACCTGCTTTTGTTTGTTACCGGCTCCGTTCGAGAGATGCTCTTACAATAGCATAGTCTCATGATCAGAGAGTTCAGCCGGTAGTGTTCATTCTTATTCATTCAGTAACTATTGCTTTTCATTGGGGGGAGGGGGGGGGCGAGAAAAGTCGTTATGACCAACTGCCACTTGCACCAGACTACTAAGTTGTGTTGTCCTTCTGTTAAATTCGTTTTTAAGAGATGATGGGGAAACTAACGTCACTTTTGAATTGTCATTTTCATCCAGTATTAGTTGAGTGTATAGTCGACATACGCAGGGCAAAATCCTAAAATGTCCCTAAAAAAATTCTAAACCAAGTTTAATACAGTGATGGAAAAGGAAAACACGATTTCAAATATAGGGTTATAATAACTGACAATACATCATAATTCTACGTTTCTCGGGATATCTGAAAGACTCACTGGTAAAATTCTCCTTGTGAAATGGATTTTTTCAAACTATGATTTTTTTTTTTTGGCCAGTGAAATCTAGCTTTAGGATAATACGAAACTTCCTACAAAATCGGTGTTAAAACTGGAAGTATTAATACTTATCTTTTAACTAATGGTTTAGTCATATGACAGAAAATGTCATAATCTTTGTTTATCCTTCACAAACCATTTTAAACTAGTTTCTTGAGAGACAAAGGCGATTTTCGGCTGTAGTATGTTCACCAGTGTACCATTGTGGTATGGCTTATAGTCTCATTAAGCGTGACCTTATAACAATGCATTAAACGTTTATCTCAAATGTGGGATTTGTGTATCACTTAATGTTCTGTTTATTTGTAACATTGTTTCCTTCATAAATTGTAATCAGTCTGATTTTGAAAGCAATAAAATGAAGTATGTGTTGTAACCTTTTCTTTGAACCATTCTCTTCTTTACGAAAGTGATGTAGTTTTTAAAATTCCACATTTGATAATTTTAAGACATTGCAAAAAAAAGCAAAAAAACAAAGCTTCGAAAATAGAAGCAAAATAGGGCTAAAACTAAGTAAACGAAAGTTCTAAATTGCCACCAATGTCACTGCAATGTTGCAGTGTTCGCCGTTCTCTCGTGCATTAGCTAAAACCCAAAAGAATTTTATTGTTTGAATTTCAGTTTTTCCCTGCACACATGCAAGGGTGTCCAGATATATATATATATATATACATATATATATATGTGTATATATATATATATATATATATATATATATATATATATTGAAAATTTAATGAAGAAACGTTATTTTACAAAGGTAAACTGAAGATAAAATAACCATTATAAAAACATTAATAGGAACAAAACATTATAAGCACGGAAGTTTATCTCTAGTTTTTTAACACACACAGGTGCATACATATATTGTGTGTGTGTTTACTTACGCGTGCATGTCTGCGACTTCTTGTGTGCAAATACTGGAGATAAACCCCTGTGCTAAAAGTAGCCATGATCTACCAGGGACAGAATGTAAAAAATACGACATCAATGAGGGAAGTTGCATTCTATTTGCGACCAACCTGCGTGCGACCAGAAGCTATGAATTTAATCAAGGCTACAAAGATGGTAACGTAACATTCAGGAGTTGTGTTTGGAACAAGCAAGTACACTGACACGCCATTTCAGTCAAGGCTACCACATGAGGGACCGGTTTGAGGATATACTATGCATTTATAATAACAGCAGGTTCTCCTTTGATGCGAAAAGTAAGGGAGAGATCGAAACCTGGGTGATTGCTAGTATATATTTGGGACAATAAAAGGCTTCATTCAGCTGAAACGGCGACTCCGAATAGGAATAAAGCTGGGAAGAAGAAGAAGAAGAAGAAGAAGAAAGAAGATTCAGCTCAAACACAAGTTGGCCTTCAGTAAACAGAACCTTGTATCGCTATAGAAAAGTACTAAAACTTTTGACCAGTCTCTAGATAAAATGCAGGACACTGCAGCTTGTAAGTATACCGTGTATTCATATACATAGCTACACTTCAAATGTACAACCTAATACATACCAAAATAGAAGGGAGGAATCTTAAACAAGAGCTGGAAAACTTGTCAACAAACATTGAATATGAAACCAAGCCAAGACAAAAGTTCAAACGTATGAAAAGTATACATATAATCTAACAAAAGATGAAAGTCTAGTCTTGTGAAGAGTCGAGTTGAGTCGAGTTTAAGTTTTGCACGACTGGATTCCACTGCGTTGATTCCCGCCATGCAAAGGTAGGTTTATACCTATGCACTTTTGTGTTACGGGCTGTTACGGTGTGCGACCACAAGAAACTGCATGAAAACGCACCAAATGCACACCAAAAGCGCACCAAAAGCGCGCCACCTCGCTGGCGGTGGCTGATGCGGACCGTTAAAGCCACACGGGGCCACCCGGATTTTAAATCATTTAAAATTCTGCGCGATGTCTGGTGTGATGTGGTGCAGTGTCGTACCACCCATGTGGGAGTGTTACGGCGTGATGTTATGGCACCGTGCGGTGCCCTTACAGTGCTGTCATACACGATTAATACATGGTGGTCACATGTTGCGGGGCGTGCAGTGTGTGTGCGGCGTGTTACGGCATCTCTCTAGGTCGATTGGATGGAAGGTTGCCGCGCATTCTGGGGAGGATAAAAGGGGCCTGACTGACCACGGGGGCATCATTCATGCTCTGACAGCCTGTCGACACAGATACCCAGCCATTCTGTGACCCAGCCACGCTCACCCAGCCACGTGACACGATGCCTCTTCGGAAGACCATCCCCAGGCCTACCCAGCAGTCCTAGGACAACCAGGACACCCAGGACACCCAGGACATCCAGCCTTCACAACAGGAGGAGACGTCTGACCACGACCACGAGGAAGAGCTGACCGTTTAGCTGACCCTATCGCTTGTGGAAACTCAAGACATCGCAGGCCCGAGTGGTATCGTAGTGCAGCCGAAGAAACGATACCGCCCCAGCAAAAAAGACATACAAGACTACTCATTCACGCCAGAGGACAAGGATATCATCATTGAATTCATCAATTCACACCCTACCTTGTATGACAAACGGGACGGTCAATGGGCGAATCCAAGGAGGAAGGAGGAACTCTGGCGTGAACTGGCAGCGAACTTCACGAATTGCACCTTCCAGCAAGTTCAGAAGTACTTCGAGGCTCACCGTACCGACTTCGGGAAGATCGAGAAGAGGGAGTACAAGAGCGGGTCGGCTGCATGCAACACGTGGGCATTCCTGGTAGGTCACATCGCCCAAGAACCCACAGTAGCAAGCGATCGGTTCTCACCTGTATTGTCACACAGAACCGATGCAGAGGATTCCTCCAGTGCTGACATGTCAGGCGTGTCAGCAGCTTCGATCCAGTGGAGGAGGCGGCTGAAGCAGAAGAGGCCGACCAACTTGCCAGAGGACTGACGGCTATCCGCCGACACAGTTGATTCTACAGAAGGACTGCAGACTCAACTGACCCAGATTATGACAAGCATCAACACACTGATGCCACAAGCACAGGACAATATGCATCGCGACATCACCGTATTCGTCCAGTACTTGACTCAATGCTTGGAGTATGTGCCTCGACGATACCAGAAGCCGTTCTTTGAGCAAGTCATCTGGCTTTGTCACAGTTTGGAGGGACCCGAGGAAGAGGATGCCACGACGAAAGAGGCCATGGCTCGTGGGGGTTGTTCCCACTGGACGCCCCCACGAGTTGATAAAGAATCGCAGACCAAACCAGGAATTCGACAGCTTCTTCACTGCAACCCATTCGGGGATCATCACACCAGTGATTTACGTCTCAACCCCAACCTGCGTTCTTCTATGATCCCCTCCCTCAACAGCAGCCTCAGCAGCAGCAGTTATCTCATCAGCAGGTGTACTCGACACAGGTAGCGATGCTGTCATTCTTCCCCAGTGGACGGTCGACACCACTGAACTTCTTTCCTCGACCTTCCACTTCTTCGCTGTCGCCGCTAGTCAACAGTCTCTTGGCAGACTTGCGGACCCCTACCCCTGGCGCCAGTATTTCGACACCAAAACCTTCTGCCGCAGAGGATTCCCCCACCTACGACTTGACTATGTCCCCAGGTGAAAAGGAGAACATTGACCCTGAATCAGTGGAGTGATATTGTAAACTATGTAAATAAATATAATGTTATTTTTTTTATAATAATTGATTTTTTAGTTATTTTCGTAATAGTAAATGATTTTGTAAATTTTATAACATTCATAATGTTTCTTTTTGTAATAAATATGTTGAAATACTGACTTGCATTTACATTTTCCTTATTGATGCTTAATTTATATGTCATGACAATATATATGATGATATGATTGGGTGAAATGAAATTGAATAATGAAACAGCATGGCCATAAAGAATAATAACATGAAGAAATATAACAGGAAATCTAGCCTGAAATATAATATATGAAATATGAAATAAATAGAACTCGGAAAATAACTTGAACTATGAAATGAAATGTAACATGAAATAAATATGGCCATCAAATGATATAATAACATACAAGGTAAAGAACAATAATATAACATTTAGAACATGATCAAATGAACATGAACACATACAAATATGATAATGGAACAATAATTAACATTGACTGGACATAGTTATTAACAGGAAAGCAATGAAAAATCAGTAACAGACTAAAGACATATTAACCTCAGTTGATAATATATGATATTTGCAGTTGAAAATGTTATGGTATAAACCAAGTCCCAATTTCATTTTCTTACATTCCATGCTTTTCATGTTCATTTTCTTACATTCTATGCTTTTCATATTAATTTTCTTACTTTCTATGCTTTTCATGTTCATTTTTTTACATTCTATGCTTTTCATGTTCATTTTGTTACTTTCTATGCTTTTCATGTTCATTTTCTTATATTCTATGCTTTTCATGTTCATTTTGTTACTTTCTATGTTTTTCATGTTCATTTCTTACATTCTATGCTTTTCATGTTCATTGTCTTACATTCTATGCTTTTCATGTTCATTTTCTTACTTTTTATGCATTTCATGTTCATTTTTTTACATTCTATGCTTTTCATGTTCATTTTTTTACTTTCTATGCTTTTCATGTTCATTTTCTTATATTCTATGCTTTTCTGTTCATTACTTTCATGCTCATGTTCATTTTCTTATATTCTATGCTTTTCATGTTCATTTTCTTACTTTCTATGCTTTTCATGTTCATTTTCTTATATTCTATGCTTTTCATGTTCATTTTGTTACTTTCTATGCTTTTCATGTTCATTTTCTTACTTTTTATGCTTTACATGTTTGTTTAGTATAAGTATTTTTGTTATGTCCATCATTTGCTTCTCATTTGTGTCATTATTATGAATTATGTTATTATTACTTTCAGTAATTATTTTCCAACATCATTTTTATATGTACCCATCATCATTCCAATATTCTTTATTATATTAATATTGATTGTTATTAGTTCTTAGGACAACACAAAAGTATGGGAGTATAAATCAATGAGAAATGCATCATCATCTTTATTTACAATTATGTACATTGGTTTGGTTATGTTTTATTACAGAGTTCTTTGGGTCCTCTACTCATTAGTAGCTGGTCGTCCTCGAGGAAACACCATTCGCTCTTGCCATTCCACTGCGCCTGCATCTGATGAGTAGTACTGGTTCAGGTAATCTCTGATGGCCTTCGCTCAACGTGTGTAGTTTGGTCCATTTCTTGCCATGAGTCGTTCTATGAGGTTCAGCGACTCCTGCATCCAAGTACCTGGTACGACGTTATGGTGTTTGTCCTCATGGTCGACGGTGGTGCCAGCACATGGGTAGCATTGCAGTGCCAGGTTGTGCATGACATACGCACACAAAGTTGTCTTCTTGCACACCTCTACATCCTGTTGCATCGTCGTCCCGAAGACTCGCCATCTCATCTGCAGCAGGCCGAATGCGTTTTCCACCACACAACGAGCGCGAGATAATCTGTAGCTGTATAGTCGTTCAGTGGGAACTTGTGATTGGTGGGAGTAGGGCTTCATCAACCACGGATTGAGAGCGAAGGCATCGTCAGCGACTATGTGGAAGGGGATGGGTTCGTCGTTGTTGGGCAAATTTCTGTCTTGTGGGAGTCCTGATCGGTTGTTTGTGATGGCCCTGGCCAGGTTGCACTTCTGCCAGGTTCCTCCATCCCCAGCACCTCCTTCTGCACCGACTTCGACGAACAGGAACTGTAATTTGCATCGGAGAGGACCATGAGGACAATGCTGTGGAACTTCTTGTAATTGAAATACAGTGATCCTCCACCTTTGGGTTTCTTGATCACAACGTGCTTCCCATCCAGGGCTCCCTCACAATTGAAGTAGTTCTACTTTGAGGCGAATCATTTTGCTACATCATTCCATTCTTCTGGTGTCTTGGGGCACTTCATCACTTCTGGTTTGTATGTGTCGATAATGGCTTGGCAGACTAATGGGATAAACTGGCATATGGAACTCTTGGAGACTCTGAAGCTGTATTGGTGGCTTCTATAGTCGTTCCCACTTGCCAGGTGGCAGAGAGTGACCGCCAACTTGAGTCCCACCTCTTGTGCAAGCCGCATTATCGTGTCCTTCTTCTTCAAAATGGGCGTCAGCCTTTTGACCATCTCCTCGAACAATTCAGGGTAGATGCGTAGAAAGTTCTTGTGTCGTTTGCGGTCCTCCTGGTTCAGTTCTTGTAGGTGCTGGTCATAGTCAGCCACTCCCGATCCAAATCCACCCTGCCCTGCCATCCTTTCGTGCAGGTGGCTGTGGCACTGTAGTACATCTTCTTCTCAACCCGCCAATGACCTGGACTGCACAGAGACACAGGACAGCTACCAAAAATTTCTGGGTCTCCTGGGGTGAGAGGCTGTTGAGGTCCATAATGCATGCTGGGTGGGTGTGGAATGAAGGATGTGCTTGGCAGGCCTCTATATATACCCAAAGTTCATATCCGGCATGGTGCAAGTGCAAGTGCAACAATCATGCACTGTTCCACATTGTGTCTCGTGTAGATGTGCACGCACTCTGCAACAACACCGCAAGCCACTCACAACACACTGCTACAAGGAGTAACAAAGCCGCAAGAGCGTGTGTCCTGGCATAGCAACAACCACCATAAAACCACACCAATGCCGTAACACTCCACTAGACAGTGTAGCGTCATCGCAACAACACGCCGTAACATGCCCGTACCACACCGCACGGGTCCGTGCCACGCTGCCCAATAACGGTACTTTTTTCTCCCCACCGCGTCATTTTTCGTGCGGTTTCTTGCGGTCCCCACGCTGTAACAGCCTGCAACACAAAAGTGCGTGGGTGTAAACCTACCTTAAGTTCTCGAACAACTGGCTGGCAGCATATGAGCATGGATGGTTCCTTGTGTATGCGAATGTGACTATTTCTTTTTAAAAGCTGTATCCGTGTAGAGATTCACCCTTGTATAGTTTTAGATTGTGATTTGTGTTAGCAATGTATACTGTAGGGGCCAGGGTATGACTCTAGAGGAATGATAAAAGCCGAACTGGCCGTGCAGATCCTGCCAATATGCGGGAAAAAGGGTACTCCAACCACAGACCCTTTCGAGGCAGCAGCAGCAACAGTGTTGCCAACTGTAGGGTAATTGCCCTACACGTAGGGTAATCTGGGCAAAATCTTAGACAGCAGGGCAATATTTCAAGTGTAGGGTAATTGTAACAAGGTTGGTTTAGATCAATATGCTTATTAGTATTCATGATATTGCATATAAACATAATCTAAAGATTTATGTATTAGCATAGCCGTAGAATTGTTGGGTCATTTCTGTTACAATTTTCTTCATTCCCTTTTATTTTTGGTTATTATTTGTTATATGTTATATGGGGGTACTCTTTATTTACACAGCATTGAGTTTCTATCTCTAGTAGGAACTTATTTGGTTATAATTTCTAATACTTCTCTGTTCTTCTGGACTACTGTTTCTGCATACTGGCTGATTCTCGATCTTCTCGGTTGGTCTCTCAGAAGGCAAATCACATAGAGAAAATATGTGAGTTTGGTTTCCTTTAGAATTCTGGGCAAGTTAAACACCACGTTTTTTGTTCTTAATTATTATTGCAACACACACAATCTCACTTTCCTATCACACAGGTCTTAATGGCACAGGATAAACGGAGTCTAAACCGACACAAGTTATACGTCCAGAAGTGAGTAGTTAACTGATTATTTCATTGTTCCAACTGAACTATGGACCAATTCCTGATTTCTGGCTCCACCTCTTCTTCTTCTGGATTCCTTTTAAGACTACCCTAATTCTTCATAATTGGGTAATCTTTAACGACTACCACTTCTGGCAACGACATCTAACAAATCAGGGCGTATGCTGTGATTAGTCATAAGCTAGCTCCACCCACTTGTTATTCATTGCTCCCGGGTCAAAGTTTATGTCTAATAGTTTGCATCATCGATTTTCGTAATGTCTCACTCAGTCCCTTTTCTGCGTTTTACGAGTGTCGTATCACAAACATCCTGGTTTGCGTTTCTCTTCTAATTGTCCTTCTCCTTCATGTACTAAAAACTCTACTAGTAGAGTTTCCTAGCTAATATATTTCCTACATAACTAATCTTACCAGACTTCTGCTCAACATAATCACTCGGCCACCTACCGGCATTGGCCTCAATGCTAAAGCTTAGTAAAGGTTATCACAAAGTACTTAACAAAAAAAAATACAATATCTAAAGTAACCACAAACGGCAATATGTACAACAAATGTTAGAACATCAGTTACCTGAAGTCAAATTATTAATCAAAGTCTTAATAATGTCGAGCTTGTTAATAACTAACACATATGAAAGCCAGCATGGTGACTACTAAGAAAACAACATTAACCACTGACATGATGGGTGAAATCTCAATCTTGTACACATGGAAAAAATGGTTAACTTCTTCAAGTTTGCTGAATGACTCTAACTTCAGTTTAGACAATTTGAAATTCTTAACATTTTCAAAATGATTTATGTGGCTGGATAAATTCAATGTATAGGTAGCAAAAATGGTAGGTTTGTAGTATAAATAATTCAAAATAACTACTTCACAAGATGTAACATTTGCAGTTATGTAGGGTAATTTCTCGTCGCCTGTAGGGGGTGTAGTGTTAGAGGGGTTGGCATCACTGATTGCAACTGAAATTTTCTCTTTCCTAGTCTTGGCTAGATCATTCGCCGTCATACCTTCCTTTGATCGGTTAGTTTTTTTATTTATTTTTTTTTTAAATCTCGTGATATCGAAGTACAGCATCTGTAAGTAGCAGTATTGTGCCTCCCTCCGCCCCCACCCCCAGTGACGTGTGTTAGCTGCTGTTCAATGCAGGCCCGTACACAGTTTTTTTTAATGGGGAAGGATCTTTTTTCCTAAAACTGGACCTTTTCTTCTATGAATGTCATTGCAATATAGGTATACACAAGATGAAATACTTGAAAATATGGACTTTCAGTAATTTGGAGGGTGGGGGTCGGTCGACCCCTCCAACCCCGCTCCCCCTTGGTACAGGCCTGCAATTGGATTTTGGCAGTAGTTCGTGAATCTCATAGGGGCTACATGGTCCACAGTGAAGATGAATGTTCCGTAACTAAGGGGTAATATTGATTGTAGTGACGTTGCATGTTTAAATGATTATTTTTGGAATAAAACCTTATAAAAATCCTGCTCTACCTAGTTATGAACTGTCCCAGTTGCCAAGGGATAGTTCGCAACATCTAGGTAGCTAGATATTACATCACCTCTTTTGTGGTGTTTCACTCACACCTTCATTTTGGGAACTTATGAAAATGCACTACTGCTTCTTTCTCAGTATTGTGATTAAGCTAGAAATAGTTCACCTCAGAGGTACAAAATAATGGCTTTCAAATGAACTATACAGGTGGTTTCTTATGAACGTCATTCTAGTAGGATGATACGATCGTGTGTTAGTAAGGTGCCTTGTAACGTCTGACTGAAGCGTTCATAAACTATAAAGTAGTATGAACTATGTGCAGCTGGCAACATGATTACAAGGAGGTTTGCCTTCTGTCACCGAGACGTGAAACTGCTGCTCTTCCGCTCGTACTGCTACAGTATCTATGGGTGTTCCCTCTGGACGAACTATACCCGAGAGACCATGAGACGCATCACTGTTGTGCACAATGACATTCTGAAACGCATCACAAACACTCCCCGCTACCACTCCGCCACACAGATGTTCATAGAAAACCACCTGGACAATTTAAAAATCATTGTTAGGCGAACAATGTCCAGTCTGGTAACCCGAGTGAGAAACAGCAGCAACTCGCTCATACAAAGCATCCTAAGGAGTGAAGCAAGAAGAAAATCTAAATTGTGGGAAAGATGGGAAAATGAGGCCTTTGTCCCCTAAAGGACTTAATCTCTGTATTGGCAAGATGTCATCTGCAGTTTTTGTGATTATTACATTTATTGCTGATATTCTAATTTTTTATTATTACTGTGATTACTATGAAGTTAAAGTTTTATTTACATTTAATTTATGTATTCAACCCTCTGGACCTGACTACTGTAACCACCTAAGGTCTCTAGTTGAAATTTAAGTTATATAATATGTGCACTAACTGTTATTATTCTCAATGCATTTTTTTTCTCACCAATATTATTACTGTTATTACCAGTATGATGATTACTAGCTTTTATGCTACCTCAGCTATTTTGAGGATAAGTGCCGATTATTCATTTTCTTTTTCTATTTTATCATATCTCATGTATCTAGATTGTGTATGTTACTGTCTGTATTTTGTATATTCAATGTATATAGCGCCGAGCTGAAATAAAGCATATTATTATTATTATTATTAACTCTAGTATCTTGATTTCCCTGTATCAGAGGGCAAAATGCCATTGCTTTTTTGGAGTTCTGTGTCAGCCTTTATCATTTATGGTCGTCCATGACAGTGTGCCACAGATACGGGAATTTCTATATAAATGCCAGACCGACATTCCCGAGAAATATTTCTTTGGCTCTCCGGCGTGTCTAAAGGGCCCCCATACATTGGACGACTGTCTGAACGACAGTCTGTATCGTTCGCAAAACCATTGTGTATGGACTTGTCTGAATGCAAAAGTGGGCGGAGCTTCGTGTCTGAACGATCTCAGCGGGAATCTGTCACGACCAGGTTGCTGGCTTGCGACTATAAGTCTGTCATAAACAGATCGTTCAATGTATGGGCTTGTCTGCCGACATAACGCTATCACGTGCGTCTCTTCTAGAGACGATGCCATGTCTTCTCGAGACAAAATCTTTGTTCAGACTGAAATCGGTGCGGAGATCGTTCATACTGTCTGAATAGTGTGGGTGTGGGTCGATAACGACAATTGTCCAGTGTATGGGGACCTTAAGTGATGTAAAAAGCACCGTCATGCACTATGTTTTCTTCGTCTTTGCCAGTGCCAGACTGTCCGCACAAATACGAACGGGCATCAATCAGTAGGCGTAACTTTGTACTGACAGAGAGAGAACCGTATCATCAGCCAAGCAGAGTTCGTATATAGTTATTCCATTGATCGTGCATCCTGTCATAGTATTAAAAATAAACCGTGATAGATCTTGTTGAAATAATGATAAACATTAGACAGACCATCATGCAATTCCTGACATTTCTCAAGAGAAGATAACAAATTTCTCTTTGAGTTTTTCCATCTCGGTTTCTTTTGAGGTCTTCATCGCCCACAGTGAGGTTCCTTCAAGTCAGCTTTGTGGTTCTGCTGACAAAGGTGCTACTGGAAGTTTTTGGTAAGGCACAATGTCTGATTAATTTTCGGAATCTCAATATTCGTCACATTGTGTTTAAGTTTGTTCATTATGCTATTTCCTTACAGAAAGTGGAAATATTATTGCATACACCCGATATGCACACAGCCACACTGTAAAATGATTCAAAATTAGTTTCAGTGTTTATGAGGATGCTTATAGCAATGGCATTTTTGCGCTTTAAAGAGATATTGACGGTAAAGTCATTTCTGATTTTTGGTAATAACCACTGTGATGTCATTCTTGCACAATGAAAGAAATCTTGCTTGCAAGTTTAGTGCACCGTTAGATTTTTATACAGAGGAAAGTTCGTACTGACTTTTTTTTTTTTTTTTTTTTTTGGTGAATTTCCATGACTACATTACTGTGAAGCGGTTCTTTCTTTTCATAATGTTAATGTCATGAGACTCACCTTGAGTTTTTATGGCATTCTGAAATTAATCAATTAACCTGCTTCTTCTTTTGCCTACAGGAAGTTCTAAACCCTCTCTCTCTGCGAGACGCCTTTGGTCTTCCGTCCCACAGCTGCATCGGTACTTGTAGGATCAAGGATGACTTCGGCTCCTGCCTGATGGATAACCAGTGTTGCAAAGAAAGATTCAAAGACAATGAATACTTGCAGTGTGCCAGAGGTCTGCACAGTCAGTAGAAAAGGACAAGACAGGTATTTGTTTCTTAATACTGTTGTTGGTTATTATCAGGAAGTGTTCTTGCACAGCTAAGCCTCTTGATCAGAGATCAAGCGGATTGGTTGATCAGTTTCCTGCAATTTGTGTTCTTTGCAAGATAGGCTATTAAATTTTATTAAATCATAAGCATAAAACAGGTTTAGTAGAATAAAACTAAGTGTTAAACCACGTTTTAATGATATCAAAACAATAGACTAAACTGCCTTACAGGGCTAATGATGCCAATGTCAAAATTAACTTCACGTCGCTACTGAGGAACTGGGGTATAAATTAATGAAGATTACTGAATGTGACTGACGTCCCAATATGAAGCTTGAAATTTTAAATGATCAGAGTCGTGGCACAAAATCAGTTATTAAACTGGATACCGAAAGTGAAGCAAAAGTTACACACACTATAAACTAAATCGGAATCTTTGTTAATTATTGGGCATATAAGATAAATGTGGTACTGACATGAAAATTACAATATGAACAGAATTTGGGACTACGTTACCAATGTGAGGATTACATTAAATTAGGATGTGAAACTATTGTACCAACATGAAAAAAAGAGCACATTGCAAAATTGCTTGAAACTATGGTACCAAGATGAAAATTACAATAAATATTACCTGTCACTATGGTACATATATTAAGGCTTTTAATATATAACCTGAACCCCAAGAGTACTTTCTGTATCAGCCTAAAGACTCCTTAGTCAAGTGAAGTTAAGCGACTGTCAGCAATCTGTCTGATCGTTCTTTAACTGGAAAGACAAGACAGGTAAGAGTCTCCTTTAAACTCCCGAGCACAGCAGTCTGTGTCCACCTCACAGGAACCACGTTCAGATCTTTCCTGACAATCTTTGATGCACTCGTGACTAAAGAAGATCTCTGCAACAATCAATCTTGCCTGATCACTATTCTGATGCTTGACGCGTGTTTCTGAAGATGTAACACTTTTATTACACAAACTTCTGCTTTAATAGTTTAATTCATACATGATCCAGATACACTGGTGTTCTGAAAACCTACATAATCGAGAGAACGGTACTGAGTGGTGAAATATAACAAGTACATTGTGGCATGAAACATATGGCGAGCACATACCTAGGACATCTACAGTAATTGGCTGTTCAGCAGACGTTCCTAAAGCTTTTTCTCTGAACTACACCAAGGAAAGCAGAACCTAAAAGGTCAGACTTATGAACCTCATCTTATACCGGTGGGTATCTTCCCTAAAAAATCCTGAGAAAAGAAAAAATGGTGTTGTAAGGAATCTTGTCTTCCACTTATTTATGAATTTAAGTAGTTAATGAATATGTCTGTAAAATTCTAAAAATAATTATTACTTACATATTACGAGTAAAGACGGCTCACTTCTTGAGAGCCACCCAACGCATACAAGGCAAGACCACCTAAGCTGCGGTAGGCTATGCGAAGTATGTTTTTATGGTTAGTAGGTGTAGCAAGATTTTAGATCTAATATTACATTCCTATAAACATATTCTGATCTTAAATATTTGATTCTACGGGATATATGAACACGTAGAAATACTATGTGCAGTGTGGCGTTATCAGGTCTCTTCTTGTAATTTGCAGCGCATTAGTATTGTAAATGGAGTAAGAAAGGGAAAATAAACAGCGTTGATTGTAGGAGGATCATCACCGTTAAGGGCCGCCTCATTGTGCAAGTGGCTGTAGCCTGTAGACCCAATTAAGGCACAGGGCTAAGTATTAATGATTCGTAACCTGTGTAGCCTCATCATTAGTATTGCCGTCATCTTCATCATTGTTTTTTTTTTTTTTTTTTTTTTTTGTTTTTTTTTTTTTTTTTTTATTGTGTGGGGTGCGGACGTGTTGGAGGTCTCCCTCGCGTTTCTTCACAGAAAAGAAGGGTTTTTTGCCATTGGTGACTATACCTCTTATAGTAAGCAATGTGTTAATAGTGTCTCCACGTAATACCCGGCGTGTAAGCCGGAGAGTGTTGTGCAACGGCAGATATTCTAACATTCTTTCTGCTCCAATCAGTGCCTTAGAAATCTTTCAAATCACAGCTTCTCGAGGCCTATTGGTCCTGGGAAATGGGTAAAAGAATGCAGTGTATGTGTTAGTGCTTGACCCCTCCCTTACCGCAAGAATGTCACCCGACCAACCTCCAACCGTTGCGCAAATGACCCTGGCACCGACCTGTGCCTGTGCCCCACACACAAGTTCCGTACTCGCGAACAATTGTCTTTTCTTTATTCAATACCAATCGAACCGTTCCGACGTCGAGTCCGCTATACAATCTGTCAGCGATGCCTTCTCCGATGAGGAAATCAACGTTGCATATACGAAATGCAAAGATCTGATACCAGAGAGCATTCTCAAGGAGCGATCCGCGAAGAACTTGTCCTCTCACAAAAAAATATCGTTATAATCACTAAGTGGCTAAGGACCTGCTCGGTGGAAATATACGCCGATGACCCTTACAACCTGCCTCCAAAGGGCCCTGCTGACCTAAGCCTACCTGCGGTGTACCACACTGCAGAAAATGCCTTCAAAACAGCAAAATCTCTCTCAGAAATAATTGGAAAAAACTCTGAAAAAATTAAGGAGACAAATGATAATTTATCAAGAATCTGGGACGTGATCAAAGGACTACAGGAATCCATAATCAGCCTTAAAAAGGTGGAATCAAATAACCTCACACGGATCTGGGATGCGATCAAACGGAGTGCAGGGATCGATAGACCAATCCGCACAGATAGCCACCAGACTACTACGAATGCGGCATCCAGTTTTTCCTCGCCTCCCAGCAACATGGAAGTGCCCCGTTCCGAGGGGACTGTTGACCCCCAAACCTCTTCTCCCTCCCCAGTGCCTCCGGTGGAAGATATATCCCCGGTGATGATTACTAGCCCTCGTAATCCTCCCCACCCTATCTCTCCCCCCCAACCCCCCATCGTAGATGCAGATGAAACTGATCATGAGGGGTCTGGCGGCTGGCAGATACAAACAAGCAGAAAGAAGAGAAGAACCTCCTGTTTGGCCGCTGGACCGGAGCCCAACATTCGTGTTTCACCTCGACCGACACCTGAGAAGAGATGCCACGTAGTAATTCACAATCTACGCTCATCGGTGATGCTGGATGCCATAGTGGAGAGAGTCAAGTTTCTCACTGGCTCTGACCCACTCATCTCTCACGAACTCCCATGCAGGATTAAACATAAAGTGGCTTACAGGATTACCTGCCTATTTCAACACCTCGACGTTCTTAAAGGCGAGAATTTCGGTCCTAATATATTAGTTTCAAGATACAAACTAATCCGGGATCAACCACCCCCAGGGGAACTTACTGACACTCCAACCAGGGTCATTTCCACTGCAAGTGCCAGTCAACCCCCCACGGCGAGTGACTGCCCACTCCCCCTGGCTAACCCCCCATCCACCCAAATGATCAGCGCATTCATCTCCCATCTTCGTGAGTAGCCATGGATACATTAAACATAATCTCTTGGAATATCTTTGGCCTCAAGCGGAACATTCCTCTTCTAAACATGTTCTGCAAAAACTTCAACGGCATTATTGCACTGCAAGAAACGCTCCTCTGGCCACATGACCTTGCCATATGCGATTCAATTCATGAAGACTACAGAACCTTCTCGACTTCATCGATGCAAGTTACAGATCAAATCCTAGCCGGTCGCCCGAAAGGAGGCCTTTCTTTCCTGTGGCACAAATCGTTAGACAATACGATAAAGGTGATGACCTACAGGAGTGACAGATTGCTGGGGCTTCAAGTGACAGTAGGGAACTCGATTATCCTAATTATTAATGTTTATATGCCATGGGAAAATAACAATAATTTTGATCATTACTGCATGATCCTAGGGGAATTACACAGTATTATTCATGATTCTCCTGCTGATCATATTTGTATAATCGGGGACCTTAATTCTCACCCCACAAAACAATTTTATAATGAACTTACTCGCTTCTGTCAAAATCATGCTCTCCAAATTAGCGATGTAATGCTCCTCCCTCCCTCCTCTTATTCATATGTACATAATATTAGAGCGGAACGCTATTACAACTTCCTGGCTGGACCACTGCATCACATCTCCACAAACTTCATGATTCTATTATGACCTGCAATATTCGCTATGATCTTGCAACGGGCTACGATCACATCCCATTACAGGTGTCATTCAGTACCCCAACCCTCCCTACCGTGAACCCCCTAACTGATCGACCACCAGCGGTAAACTGGGATTTTAAAAACCAACAGAAAACCAGAGACTTTAGGGCGACCACGGAAACCAGGTTGCGGTCAATAGTTCAACCGGCAGACGCCTTACTTTGTACTAACACAAATTGTAGAAATGACCACCACAAGAGGGATCTGAATGAATTCTATTCGAGCATAATCTCCGCTTTGCTTGCTTTGGGCAGGACTGCCTACAGATTTCGTCAAGGTAATTCTCGTAATATACCTGGATGGAATGACTTGGTTAAAGATCTGTATACATACTCACAAGAAAGTTTTTACTGTGGAGGCAAAATGGTGAGCCCCAGGGAAGGGCACACTGCATTGCTAATGAGACAGGCGAGAGCGCAGTTCAAACTTGCTCTTAAGCACTGCAGGTTAAATGAAAAACAACTAAGAGCCGATGCAATGTCTAGAAACTTAGAATCTGGTGATTATCCTCGTCTTTGGAAAGATATCCAGTCTTTAAATCCCAAAACTAAAAAGCTATCACAGAGAGTAGGGGAAGCAGTCGGAGACGAAGCTATTGCAAGTATGTGGGGCGATCACTTCAACAATATCCTGAATTGCATAAATGATCAAGATTCCCGAAGGGATGTAGATAACCTCCTTACTGACAACATTCAATTTCATTTTGCAGACCGTATTACGCCAGGTAACATCAGCGATGCCATAAACAGCCTACCTAATAATAAATCGCCCGGCTGTGATGGTCTTCCTGCAGAGGCCTTCAAACTCTGCCGTCCAATAATTTACATTTTGCTAGCTGCCCTATTCAATGCGTGCATTAATTCACGGTTTCTTCCAGACTCCCTACTCTTAGTTCACTTGATACCATTAATCAAAAAAACAAGCTAAAGGATGCAGCTGACCCTGGCAACTACCGGCCGATTGCAATCACAACGATCGCATCGAAGATACTTGAGTCTGTTCTTCTAGTTAGACTTCTCCCCTTTCTACACACCACTGACAACCAGTTCGGGTCTTAAAAGCAAACCACCCTCAACCGACACCTGCATCTACATACTGAAAGAATTGCTTAATTACTACCTATCATCAGCCTCTCCATTTTCCTTTGTTTTGTAGATGTGAGAAAAGCATTTGACAGAGTAAACTACCTGAAGCTCTTCCTGAAGCTGCAAAAAGGGGTAAAAAGGGGGCACACCCCCTGTACCTAATTGGCATTTTACATTGCTGGTTCTCCACACAGCAATTCTGTGTCAAATGGGGTAACGTGTTATCTTACACCTTCGGCTCCCTAAACGGGCTCCGGCAAGGGGGCATTCTCTCTCCTTACCTGTTTAATACGTACACAGATGACTTGAATGTCAAACTGAACTCGCTCCCAATCGGATGCACCGTCAATGAAACAACTATAAACAACCTCTGTTACGCCGACGATATGGTTCTGATTTCCCCATCAGTGCAAGGTCTCCAACGACTCATCGACACCTGCCGCCATTATGCAAAGGAATTTGATATAATCTACAACAAAACCAAGACCCAGTGCATGTCGCTGCTCCCGAGATCGCTTAATCATATTGCAGAACCTCAAATTTTCCTCGGAAACCATCGGCTGGAATTTGTGCACGAATTTCCGTATTTGGGTCACATTATCACCGACGACCTAAAAGATACGGCAGACATTGAACAGAGGCGTCGTAAACTATGTGCAGCTGGCAACATGATTGCAAGGAGGTTTGCCTTCTGTCACCGAGACATGAAACTGCTGCTATTCCGCTCGTACTGCTACAGTATCTATGGGTGTTCCCTCTGGACGAACTATACCCGAGAGACCATGAGACGCATCACTGTTGTGCACAATGACATTCTGAGACGCCTCACAAACACTCCCCGCTACCACTCCGCCACACAGATGTTCATTAAAAACCACCTGGACAATTTAAAAATCATTGTTAGGCAAACAATGTCCAGTCTGGTAACCCGAGTGAGAAACAACAGCAACTCGCTCATACAAAGCATCCTAAGGAGTGAAGCAAGAAGAAGATCTAAATTGTGGGAAAGATGGGAAAATGAGGCCTTTGTCCCCTAAAGGACTTAATCTCTGTATTGGCAAGATGTCATCTGCAGTTTTTGTCATTATTACATTTATTGCTGATATTTTAATTTTTCATTATTACTGTGATTCCTATCAAGTTAAAGTTTTATTTACATTTATTTTATGTATTAAGCCCTCTGGACCTGACTACTGTAACCACCTAAGGTCTCTAGTTGAAATTTGAGTTATATAATATGTGCACCAACTGTTATTACTCGCAATGCATATTTTTTTTTCTCACCAATATTATTACTGTTATTACCAGTATGATGATTACTAGCTTTTATGCTACCTCAGCTATATTATGGATAAGTGCCGATTATTCATTTTCTTTTTCTATTTTATCATATCTCATGTATCTAGATTGTGTATGTTACTGTCTGTATCTTGTATACTCAATGTATATGGCCCCGAGCTGGAATAAAACATATTATTATCAATGCTTTCTTTTCGCCCAGTTTTTTAAGCAATTTGTTTGTTAGGCCTATTGCCTCATTAAGCTAATACTAGTAAATTTATATTCAAAACCATAACCTCATTATGGTGGTAGAAAATGTGATTTTCCTATGTTTTATTGTATACTTTGAACCTTTCTGAGGTTAAGTTCGTTAGCAAATGAGTATTTTAAGAAATATTTGAACCCCTTTTTATATCCTACTGTGAAAGGGAACACGTGGGAAGGCTTGGGACCTTTCCTGGCTTGATGTAGGTTTGGGGGAGGGGGGGAGCGTTGGTAACACAGCAGCAGTGACATGGGTCCTATGTTGGTTTTAGCTATGATGCTCTGGTTTTGAATTGTTCAAAATATGAACAACGTCAGTTACAACTATGCTTGCAATAGCAATGTTCTTCGTGATGCTATAAGGAAGATGATATAAATCATACATAGAGAGTTACTTAACACTCACATTTATTGCATTCTAAATCAAACAGACTAAAATATATGAAGGAAGTAATGTTACGCTTATGTAGAACACAATTTACGAGGAAACTCCAACGCTCAGAAAAAAACATTTTATGTTTTGTGAAATTATTTCACCTAACAACCGTGACATTTTAACGATGTAATGTTAAAATGTTATGCAGGTGAAAATACAACAGAAAATAGCTTTTATGCATTAAAAAATAAAATGAAAAATTCTTTATCATGAAAACAGTGTGACTTTTTTTATCATAGGACTAAGCCTTTAGTTAAAATGTAAGAGATGAAAATACATTTTATAAGAACACAAAAGTGAATCCAAACTCGATTTCACTGACCAAGCAAACCATGGTTTAAAGTATACAATTTATTGGAAGAATTTCACAAGTATTAAAATGAGAAAGCGCAAAGGTATGTTGGGTGTGTTACAATGTTAACAGAAATCAAAGGTTATGATGGGTTGCCAGTTATTATGACTCTATATTTGAAACTGGGGTTTTCTTTATAAGAGACTAAATCACCTTCCCAGCATTAACCTTTGTGTACGATGTTGTAGGATTTTGCCTTAGTATGTATACTGTTTTTTCCATTTGTCCATCCGCCTGTGGTGTTTGCACATGGTAACACTGCGTCCCGGGCTTTAAATAATATTGTATTTCGAATGTTACCGGTGTAATTCGCATACAGTAAATTATTAAAACACTTTTCAGTTGCAAATGTACACCCAGGTATCCTTTTATTACTAAAACTTAGACATATCGTAACTATTTAAAGACCGGGACGCAGTGTTACCATGCGCAACCACCACAGACGGATGGACAGATAAAAAAAAAAAGTATAGACTACACACTTAAACATTACCAATTCTGGATGAGAGAGGGAAGTTGAAAGTGGCCTTAGTCTTGTCATGTGTCAAAAAGGAAGTCACGAGAAGGCAACATGGTACCTTAGTAGCCTATAGTGCAATGGTAGTTGGTCATATTGGCCAACCCTAACAAAAAGTGACAGATTAAGTAAGAAAGTAAGGTACAACACTACCAGCTGATCTCTCTTGAACAGAACCAGAGACAACAGCAAATGGATTGCTTTGCATTATTTGTTGCCTCTCACGCAGTCCAAGTACTCGCTATCTTTGAACTTCTCCTCACAACACTTTGAATCTGGCAGGCAGGAGTCGAAGTTGTCCCTAAGCTGACAAACGCCTATGCAGCCGTGGGACCCTTCATTGAAGGCCGCTTCGGGAACGATTGATATTTGATCAGGTTCAGGTCCTGGTAGGGGTGGCGGGTCGGAGCTTGGCCTTAGTAACGGCTCCCCAGCGCCAGATTGATGTTTGAGGCGAGCTGTGATTGCACCTCCTGTTGGTAAAAGGAGAGAAGAAGAATTTAGAATTCTTCTGTCATGTTTCTGTAGTCTTCGTGGATGTTCGATGAAAATATTTCTGAGTTTACTGTTGGTGAGAGAAGTCGAATTTTGAAAGTGAAAACCGTACTTCTCCAGTAACATTTTAAGCAATCATTTCTTTACTGTAGTTTACCATATAAGCTGCATGAATGCGATTACTGTAGCTGGAATTACGTTACTAAAATGGCGCTAAATTGGATATCACATCATAATGGTATGAACACAAAGCTGACATTCGTTTGCAACATATCACGTGCATGAAATAATTAATATACACATGAAGAATGCTTAAGAAAGACACTTTTTTCATACCAGCAACATCTTCTTCCAGTAGGACAAGGGAAAGCAGAGCCACGAGGCTTACTTGAAGGAACCTCATTATGTTCGATGAGCAACTGGGAAGAACCTGAGAGAGAGAGAGAGACAGATGGAGCGAGGAAATTGTTATAATCATCTTATTGCGATGTTTATCGTAATGTTAGATAAAAGAAGATAGTTCAGCAACCATGGATTCACATTTCTCGGCCTATTAATGGCCCGTCAGAAATTAAGACCTAACGTCTTACACGTATCTTCCACATCTTCAAGAACCGGTAAGTCTAGTCCACCAGGAACCAGGAGAAAAAAATTCGCCTTGCGGTGTGGCGCAAATATGCAAATGCATCACAATTTTCCTAGATCATTTACCTTCTGATACACTTTATCATAACGTCATATGCATTCAGGATTATCCCTCCCTACATGGTTTACTAAAACGAACACTTCTGCACCACTTGATTTTGAGGATAACGTTGCAAACGCTACACAAATCGAATATAACAACCTGGTGATAACTGCGTGCACACGACATCCTTCGAAGCACATCTTCCATTACAAAGTAGGGTTTTCGTGGATGAGTGGCTTTCACTAATCTTAAAAGGCCCTGTTGTCGTCCTTACCTTAGTGGAGAAGAGGAATAATGTCCAGACGCTTCTTCTCGATTGTAGGAATCTTCTGATGTCGTGGCTGCACTGAGGAAGACAGTCTGGAATGGAGTGGTCTCACTTTCTCACACTAAGCGCCTCACCACGTTCAAGGGCAAAGAGGTGACGTAGCTTCTGCGATTGGTGGCTGTGAAAAGGAGGGAGTGGCGTCTGGAAGCAGTGGCATGCAATCTACCTTCGAATCGTCCTCTCTCTCTCTCTCTCTCTCTCTCTCTCTCTCTCTCTCTGACTGGAGTTGCCGAGAGCTTTTAATTGTCTTCGAACTCGAATTTGCCTTAAGTTTGTTCTTTGTATTTCACAGACACTATATTTAATGTATTATATACATAAAATAAAAATACATACATACATACATCATGCATATATATATATATATATATATATATATATATATATATAATATATTATATATATATATACGATATATTTATTATATATATATATATATATATATATAGATATATTTTATATAGAGATATATATATATATATATAATATATATATATATATATATATATATATATATATATATATATATATAGACTTTTAGGGCATAGTTTTTCTCTAATACAATTTTCGTTAAAAGCAATTGCTTTAGTGGCATCAATAAGTTTCTTGTAGGTATCTTCATACCGACGAAGTTTTTTCCGATTCTCGTTCGTCAATTTCTGGTGAAAAATACGCAGACTTCCTTCTTCCATTTTTATTTTTTGAATTTTGTCACGACAGCTGTTTCGCCTTATGGCATTATCAAGCGACTACTGACTTACAATCTGACCTTTCGGCCTATTTATTTCATCGTGTGGGAGGTATGACCTTGAGGTATGGGTACTGGTTAGTTTAGGGATTAACAGCTTAAGGGCGTTGTTTTGGATACAAAGAACATAAGGACATATGTACTGTGACAATAAGAGTGAAAGTTTAAACGGTGGTTAAATAAATATTCAAAATACAATGCCGTGTGCTAGAGTTTCCTTAAATGTATGTTTAAAATTTAATATGTTACATGTTGGTTTTAGATAAGAATTACAAAATTACATACAGGAATGAAAATGAATATAGAAATCTAAATACAGGAATACAAATATATGTATATATTTTATAGCATGCATAAAGGTACAAGAGATAATATCTGTTTATACATAAATGTGTATGATTTAAATTGAGTGAGTGAGCGTGTGTGTGTGTGTGTGTGTGTACACATAGATTCATACTGCCATTTGGTAGCAAATTATTTTTCAGCGAAGCACTTACAGCTTTACAATACACATTGCAATTTTTTCATGTGAAAATGATTAATGTGCCTGTATAATCAGTTTGGTTATTCTACAACTACGGTGACATAAACTTTTGAAAAGAACGGGCTTTAATGATTTCATAACTGTAATTCGTATAACGTAGGACCTTAGCAAAAATCATAGGCCAAGTTTACCAGTATAGATGGTAGCGCTTATGATTTCATTGTTAGTTGATATTGCCCTAAATGAATGACTATGTGCATAACAACGATAAAAGTGAGAAATTGTATAATGCAATGGTAATTAAATCCTCATGTAAAATTAAATGGTTCAGTACATTAGCCAAGGTCCAGGATATATTGCCAGTTTATTTTACTCTAAAAAATAAAACAAAGTTGTACCACTGGTGCTTACTATTACATTTGCAGCTTCAATTCTTTAAGAAAGTGATTGTAATTATGTAATATAATGATTACTTTTTCAAGTTCACTTGTTGCATATAAGCAACAGTGTTAGTCGGCCCAAGATATAGGTCTACTCATTATATTTATGGGAATAATGCCGGATTGAACATCATTATAGATTTATCGTTATATTTCATTACGATGATATTATTAAGATGCCTTATATATATAAACTTGTTGTAACACACCTATGTTACTTTTTTCATCGTCAAATTAAATAAGTTTCATTGCAGTTTTTCATCATCAAATGAAAGGAGTACCGACTGTTGTTGAGAAGTTTTGCTTCTTTTACCCTCTCATGAAAAAAAAAACACTAGAATAAAAATCTAACTAAATGTTTAAACAATATGAGCCAAAAACGGAAAGGGTCAGTGTCTATCCTTATTTACCAGTTTTAAAAAAGAAAAGAAAAAGCTACTGGTTGGAAATTCATACCGCTAAGTTTTGAGCACTACAAGATAAACAAGTTATACATTCCTCGGAGTTCGATAAAGTCGAATATATTGCATAACTGGCAACTGTCTGAGAGCGAGTGTGGATTTCCTAGTGTGGAAATCTGGCATCCCTGGGTCACTGCCACTTCCTTAGTTCAAGTTCAAGTGCAAAGAGAAAGTAGCGTCAGCGATTGTACTGGTGGCCGTAAAAAGGAGGCGTGGCCTTTGGGGGCATTGGCCTGGAACACTGACGGATCCAGGGGCCGGTCACCTGGGTACTTAACCCCCTTCCCTAGCCCCAATGAAAAACAACGAAATAATAATAATAGTGAGTGAAGATTTAGATAACCAAAATGAGAAATATAAAAATTGGGAAAAACATCTGTTGTAGAAATATTAAAATTTCTTGGAAAAAATAAGATATCAACGACTGACTTCTAAGTAAAATGCATCCATTGTCCCTCTCTCATTCTCTCATGTAAATCATTCTAAAGATTTTATCAGTTCTCTCTGTTGTCACCTTTACTCAGCTTTGTCAGCCAATAATGATTGTATGATCTTTTAACAATTAAAATATTGCAATGCCCCTTTTAGGCTTGAAAATGTTATTATGAAGAAACAACGAAACTCAAAGGAAATAAGATGTGGTGGTTCTGGACCCGTGCTCTTCTTTCCTAGTCTGAGAATGAGCTTTCCAAAACCATCTTGCTGCTTTCACCAAATATATATATGATATATATATATATATATATATATATATATATATATATATATATATATATATATATAGAGTAAATATTTATCGCAAGTGTGTATGCTTATAAAAAATAGATATATGAGAAACTGGAGGCCACCTTCCTAAAAAAACTAATAAATGCTCAGTTGCTTTACGAAATTTGCTTCATACACACTGAAAATGTGACTGTAAAATGTGACTATTATTATTATATTATTATTATTATTATTTATTATATTATTATTATTATTTATTATTATTTTATTATATTATTATTATTATTATTTATTATTATATACCGAATGATTGTACAAATCTGGCATTGCAATTACCAAGGTCACTGACACGGATACCTATATGATACTCATATTCGTCCATGTTAAATAACTCTTGAATCAACAGCTATAGGTCTAAAGAGTGGCAGTGACTGAAGGCTCAGCATTCTCAAGGGCCACCCTCTCTAAAGGGGTTATGTTTTTTCCCTTTCATTAAAAAAAAAGTTCTTTAATGTTAACATTCACAATGACGTTAACGAGTTCTGTTGTCTTGTTGTAATTAACAGTTTAGGGAAACAAATTTAGGCACATTTATACATGACGGATTGGTGCCTGTCAACCGGAGCTGCGTAAGGAATCTCATCCTTGCGAATGATGGATATCTGGGCACCAGTGTCATTGAAAGCTCGGACCTGGTGGGCAAGATAGCGACCTCTGGGAGGTACATCAAATTTAGGGCTCTGTGCTGGAGAGCCTACTAGAACTGGAGGATTGTCCGTCCCTTTCATTGTAATGGCAGTAACCGTTGCTGCTTTCTTGCGGCATCTGGACCAGGAAGCGGCGCGCCTATGCACTTTGCACGAGTCGCAGAAACTCTCACTGAAGTCGTGCTTGGGTCCGTCTTCCTTAGTACTTTTGCCATGTGAATCATGGCTACTACGAAGAGTAGTGGGGACAGTGAATCATCTTGAAAGATCCCACTCCTGATGTTAACCTCTCATAGTCTTATCCCAGAGCTTGTAAATACGGTGTTCCAGTTGCCCATTGTAATTTTGAGGAGGATGGTGGTGCTTTCCTCTCCCCCATATATGTTCAAGGATTCTATTAGCCATGTGTGTTGGTATCCTGTCGAAGGTTTTCTTGTAGTCGATCCATGATATGCTTAGGTTGGTTTTCCTTCTCCTACTGTTCTTCATTACTAATTTGCCTATCAGGAGCTGGTCTTTTGTGCCCGTACACTTCCTTCTGCAACCTCTCTGTTGGCGGAGGATGTTGTTTGTATCCTCTAGGTAGTTGTATAGCCTTTCACTAATGATACCTGTTAGTAACTTCCACATTATTGGTAGGCAGGTGATAGGCCTGTAGTTACTGGCTATGTTTCCCTTACTCTTGTCTTTCTGTACTAAGGATGTTCTTCCTGTGGTCATCCATTTGGGTGCATGGTGATTTGTTATACAAAGCTGGAGTTGTTCTGCTATTCGTGGGTGTAGGGCCTTGAAGTTTTTGAGCCACTATCCATGTGTAAGTGTTACATAATAAAAATATGGAATGTTATTCCATATATATATAAAAAACTAAAACTATGATTAATTAAAACCAGTGACCCAAGAGGTCAACCAGATTGCTTGCAGGAATGTGATCAGACCAGATACGATAAAGTAGGCTAAGATAACGTGTATATTCAGTCAGTGTCTAGTGCCGTCACCTGTGGTCATTCATTTGTTTATAAACTATAGCCCAAGTATCTTGCTTGAGGCGACCACCGTGACCTATAATTCAAACGGCCCACGTGATTTGTAATCTATGTCATCTGTGTGTATGTTCGTATGTTCGAGCTACTGTCTGCTTCCTTTATGATTTGTAAACCAGATTGTAGAAGAGAATCAATCAAGCCACTGTCATTAGAAGACCTGTACATTTTTATCTGAGTTTCATCATGTAGAATTCAATCAGCCATCATCATTGGCAGACTTGTACAATTTCATCTTGTAATCTCAGAAGAATAGATGTATTTTTGTACTCAGTGTTTCAACTAGAACCTCATATCAGAAAGAGATCGAATGAAGTTATAACTATCATCATGAGTTTAACACATCTCCGTCGTCATACCCAAAGAAGATATGGGCTTCGTAAGTTATCATCAAACCCCAAGACACTCCAATGAGTATGGAAGTCAGAACCAACCTACTTAGCGTAAGATTATCGCAAGTCTAACATAACCTCACAGGGCGCCTTATTATACAAGGCAACAGCCCTAAAATTGGTGGCAGCTACAAAACTCTTCAACGTCTTCCGAAGAATAACCAGAATAATGAATAATGTATCATATCAGAAGTCAACGACGACGAAAGCAAGAGATTCTTCAAGCAACTTAGTATCATCGCTTAGTGAGCGACTTCAGCAGTGCATATCTTCAAGAAACAAACCTGACGTGTCTGCTTCCTACGGCAACGCAAGCTTCGAGATGTCTCTCATTATACCCTATCGGCTCCTTCAAGGCGGTTTGGGCGGGTCCCCCACGTTGCCAAACGTACTTCTCTCGAGTTTTTAAAGGCCTACCCTTCCCATTTACCCCTTTTAATCCGTGCGTCCGTCAAGGAGTGGTTAACCTCCTTGGCGTTTGTTAATGTCTCCTGGGAGCAGTATACTTCTGGGTGTGCCCTATTGCCTCGACCCTCCTTCAAAAATATTTCCATTCTTCCAGGTCTCCCTTTTTCATATAGGCCTAATTAAATCTCTTTTTGGACCTTTCTTGTGATTATCACAAGCTACTGGAGTTCTGCACTTTTAATTTACTAGTTTTTGTGTCAATTTACTGCTATTTATATATATATATATATATATATATATATATATATATATATATATATATATATAGAGAGAGAGAGAGAGAGAGAGAGAGAGAGAGAGAGAGAGCTATTGACATTGAAAGGATTGTGCATGTAGAGTAGACAGATAAGAGAACGCAGCATAAATGTACATAGGTTACACAAATAAGATTATCGGAAGCTGTTTAATTTATTATCCATTCATAATATGGCCCTCCGATTCTTTCCAGTAAGTATTCATAACATTTTTCTATTCTTATATCTTCTTTTCTTTACAGACTTAGTTCCAGCTTTGCCATTTACTCGGAATTTTTCATTGTTTTTTCTTTGTTTTTGTATCAGTTTTTTTATCGTTAATGACCAAGATACCTTTGCGTGAATGCCATATTCGATGGAAAAATAATCTATTTATGTTTATAGTCTTCATAAGGTTTTATCAAAACAAATATATGATTATTTGGGTCATGCATGGTCATATTGATATAATACACAAGAATGCCAGGACTATATATAGATTTATTACTGCTCATGTTATTTATATAAAACTTTAACATAATTAATTTATATAAGTAAATTAATTTTGGGAGCTGAATAAACATTTACATTTAGAATGAATGAAAAGAATTAATGAATATTTACATTACAAATGAAGGAAAAGAATTGATGATTTAATTGAAATACACATTAGATATCATGCATTTTAGCCTAATTCCTCTTTGCAAATCCTGCTGATTGTTCTCTCAGGGATCATTGTTGCTTCTGAGGCGCATTGCAGTGTTTTTCTGGCATCCACCAAGGGTCCATGGTTTGCCTCTTCTTTGGTAAAGTACTTAACGATCCTATGAACGATTTCTCGAGCCTGTGGATGAAGATTAATGCGAGAACGAGGACTTCCTTCCATGTTGTTTGTAAGGCGACCGACTCCTTAATGAGTCAGTGACAGAGAGTGTTTTGACGAGCTTCCCTTGTGAGGTCGCGGGCTGTTTGACATCTTTATGCCCTGAGGTCAGCTTAACACCTGAGAGAAGAACTGGCAGCGCTGGAAATTTTTTTGCCACGTTTAAGAATAAACTTGTTGTTTTATTGTTGTAAAATGCTAGAAAATTACGAGGGCTTTTAATAATTGCCAAAATTAATCAACAGCCAATTATATTTGTGTTGTATAACTTATGCTGCCTTCATATTCCATAAAACATTGAGTTGGAATATTTGATGTGGCAGTGCCGGCAACGGAGGAAACCACACCCAAATCACCATGTAGGAGCCGATAGAGTATAGAATCATTCAAGAAAACATCATCGTTAATTGAGAGTTTCCAGCACTTCAAGAAATAAACCGGACGCATCTGCAGCATCGGATCTTCAAGGACTCGAATCATCCAACAAACGAACAACGCGCACAGGGGAAACTCAAGCCAAAACCAGGTCATCCGCTAAACAGAGAAGGAGGGCCAAGGCCGTATCGAAACGCCGTGACTTCCTACAAAATCAAGCTAAGTACAATCCTTTTTATTCATTTGGAGTAACTTTGAGCGTTTCCTTTGCAGGTCGAATTTTTGTTATTCCTGTGGCTGAAGTTACGAGACATTCTTAATCTTACTTTTTTTACAGAAATTATCTACATCATTGAGACTTCGCTACTGCGAGTTTTTATCTTTGAGTTTCTGTTTCCAGAAATTCTCCTGAAATATCATAATCATATACTGTGTTAATTTTATCATTTTGGGTGACTATTAATTCTGTACGTAACAAATCATATTAAACATTGAATATGCGTTTATGCAGTGGACGTCTGTATTTATACAGATGCATGGATAGGGTCGTTAGGCACCGTAGTGATTAGAAAATACACAAAAACAAGTGGAACACCCGTACAAATCTGGATAAATTAGAGGTAACATTATTTCGGGTCAGGACAATAAAGGCTCCTGTGCAAGGTCCCGATCGCAGTTTTAGCCTTGAGTTTTTTGAGTTATCTGCGTAAAAAATCGAACCTCAATGACTCAACTTAACTTTAAAAAATATGGTTGGATTGCAAGGAATAACATGTCCGTAAAAACTTTCATTAGGTTAACATACTTAACATTCATATAAACAAATAAACAAAACATATTTCAAATTTTAGCACAGAATGAAAGTAAAACCACAGCAAGTACATATAGTTAATAATAACGCAATAGATAACTTGTTTTAATAATAATCGCTCAATTCTTTATAGTTCAAGTCATTCTTACGTTCGTTGCTTTATACGTAACCAACAACAACAGAATGTTAAAAACACACAATACATTGTCGATGATAATAAAGAGAAGAATCATAATAGGTAAACAGTAGCCCTAAAAATCAGAAACAAACAAATCGTGCTTAAGCAAACTTGGTTACTGTGTCATCTAGTCAAACGGTCAGGGTCAGTCAAATCTGCCGAGTGTTCAAAGCAAAGCACATTCCACAATAAGCGACTCTAGCAGAGCAGGGAGAACGATGTTGGGTCATTTATGCCAATACCTTTTTGAATTAAAAAGGAATTTTCCTATGAACCACACGATTGTATCAAGTAATCAGAGCAGGTTCTCGTAATTTTAATACAATAAGTTATTATAAGTAGTGGTGGATTAAGCCCGACTGTACGCGCTGTAAAAATTAGAATATCTTGTTTTTATTCCTTTAGTCCACGTAATATCTGTATTTACGGACTCACCATTTGTTGTTCAAACTTCCCTATTGAGAAGTCCGGATAAGCGAGCGCTTACAGATACCTCTATAGTTATAAAAAACATTGAACTATATTTAGTGTAATTGTAAGATATGCATCTATGGGTATACAAAACATTATCTTACCTCCTGCCAAATAAGGTGTGTTTATCAAAGGAAAATTCTATAAACCTTCTAACACATTAAAATCCGTTTTGAACAGAAAGAGACAGTTAATTAAATAATAACTTATATAGAGGAACCAATCACTTGTCTCATAAATCGTGATATTGTCAAGCGACACAACAGAATTCTCCCACACCCGCAGTTGCAGTTTGCACGCAAAATCTCGAGACGCATGCACCCTCGAATGTCTTAGAGCGTGTAAAAAGACTTTGCTGGGATCTGAAATTTTAATCCTTCCCGACACTCTGAAATATAATGATTTCTGCGAACAAAGCCCTATACACGGTTGACTCGCAGCAACAAGTTAAATCTAGTGATCCACAAAACCTATACATATCGTGGATATGGAAGTTAAAAATATCGCATTTTTTATTGTTGCTAATTTTTAATCACGCCCAACCAGTCGTAGCTGAATCTCTCTTATACTCTATCTTAAGTAATATCCATAAAGTCATTCAAGCAGAGGTGATTCAGCAGAATTTTTTTTAATCTTTTATCTGAATACCAGGATGTTTCTCCACTGGCGAGTGATCTCTGGGGGAAAACAAATGTCATTGAACACAAAATACGGTCTAAGGACAAGCATAAAGCTATATACGCAGCTTCGTATAGACTCCCAATGAAATTTCAAAATAGAGGTAAATGACGAAGTTGAAAAAATGTTAGTAATAGGAGTCATTAGGAAATCAAATAGCCCATATAATTTTTCCCTTAAACTTCATGCCAAAAACGATCGGACTTGGCGTATCGGCGTAGATTTCTGTCGCTTAAACGAGGAAACGATTCCCGATCGTTTTCCAGTTCCATGTTAGGTCAGAATAAATTTTTCACCAGCTTGGACTTACTTAAAGGCTTTCACCAGATACCATTAGCTACGTGAGGTACCTCATACATCGCCTTCAGCACACTCAGGGGACATTATCAACTTTTATGTATGCCTCCGGCTTACGTTGCACCCCAATTACAATATAGTGTTTGAAGACTTTTAGGGGATACCCTACATGCCTATATGGTTGGTCTTGTAATCTTTTCTAATACCTTTGAAGTACATTCACATAAACTAGAGCTAGTGCTATAGAGACTAAGACAAATAATCTCAGAGTAAAATATCTACATGTGCGTTTTAAAAACCAAACATGTTTATTTAGGTTTTATATGTCTAGTCAAGGTCTTAATGTAGTCCATGGTAAGGTGTCGGCTATTCATAACTTTCCGGCACCTATTAACGTAAGGGGGATACAGCACTTTTGCACTGTAGTGGGTATTACAATCGTAAGTACATATGTTACTCTTCAATCATAGCAGCTCCTTTAACAGATTACCCTACGCGTAGGGTAATCTGGGCAAAATCTTAGACAGCAGGGCAAGTTTTTCAAGTGTAGGGTAATTGTAACAAGGTTGGTTTAGATCAATATGCTTATTAGTATTCATGATATTGCATATAAACATAATGTAAAGATTTATGCATTAGCATAGCCGTAAAATAGTTGGGTCATTTCTTCTACAATGTTTTTCATTCCCTTTTATTTTTGGTTATTATTTGTTATATGTTATATGGGGGTACTCTTTATTTAAACAGCATTGAGTTTCTATCTCTAGTAGGAACTTATTTGGTTATTATTTCTAATACTTCTCTGTTCTTCTGGACTACTGTTTCTGCTTACTGGCCGATTCTCAATCTTCTCGGTTGGTGTCTCAGGAGGTAAATCACATAGAGAAAATATGTGAATTCGGTTTCCTTTAGAATTCTGGGCAAGTTAAACACCACGTTTTTTTTTTCTTAATTATTATTGTAACACACACAATCTCACTTTCCTATCACACAAGTCTTAATGACACAGGATAAACGGGGTCTAAACCGACACAAGTTATGCGTCCAGTGAGTAGTTAACTGATTCTTTCCATCGTTCCAACTGAACTATGGACCAATTCCAGAGAGAGCTCCACCCACTTGTTATTCTTTGCTCCCGGGTCAAAGTTTATGTCTAACAGTTTGCATCATCGATTTTCGTTATGTCTCACTCGGTCCCTTTTCTGCGTTTTACGAGTGTCGTATCACAAACATCCTGGTTTGCGCTTCTCTTCTACTTCTCCTTCATGTACTAAAAACTCTACTAGTAGAGGTTTCCCTAGGCTATATATTTCCTACATAACTAATCTTACCAGACTTCTGCTCAACATAATCACTCGGCCACCTACCGGCATTGGCCTCAATGCTAAAGCTTAGTAAAGGTTATCACAAAGTACTTAAAAAAAATACAATATCTAAAGTAACCACAAACGGCATTATGTACAACAATGTTATAATGTTGAGCTTGTTAATAATTAACACTCTGA
>NC_087220.1:65120616-65185616 GCF_015104395.2 Macrobrachium nipponense
CACCTGACCTACCGGTAGCGTGTGCCGCGAGTTTTGAATTCTGTCGGGACGACGGAGTCTATAGCTAAGTATATATCTGCCTGGTAAGTCGCATGTATAAAATGTTCATTTTTCCTAACTATACAAACCTGAGGTCCTTTAACAATAGGAAGTAACTAGCGGCAGCTGGGACGGTCGTAAGCTTCGAACAAGGGGAGAACGGTAGTTAACTGCTTGTCCGATCGTCGCGCGCGCGGGGTGAAGAATCACTTTTGCTTTAGGCCCATGCAAAAAGTTGCAGAGTGAGGGGTGGTATGAGGTGGGACTATATGTAAAGGACTCAGGTTTGTATAGTTAGGAAAAATGCCAATTTTCGACAAATTGTCATTTGTTCCGATACGTAATACAAACCCTCGGTCCTTTAACAATAGGAAGACTCACTTCTTGGTGGGTGGAATCTGAGTCTTTTTGGTGAACAGACTGGTGTTCGTCCAACCTTGGAATGCCTCCCTGGTCTAAGAGCAAGGGAGGGATCCAAACCTCTGTCCGATTGATCGGGGTGTGCACCGCAGGATCAATGGTCCAGACCTCTGAGCCAGTACTAAGAGAGAGGCAAGCGTATCTCGTTGTACCAGCAAGTAAGAACTTGCTCCATTACAAGATCCAACATAAAGTTATGGGTTTGTCTCAAGTAGGCATCCACTCCTTCCCCCTTGTTGAGGGAGTGTAGGATATTTGCTTCTATCCCTAACTAAAGGGATAGACTGGGGCTCGGTCGAGTAGCTTACCTGCATCGAAAATTCCTTTCCAGCATGGTTGACGACCGTGACCCTCTGCCCACAGGTAGAGAGAGAGAAAGATGGAGAAGAGAAGCCAGTCGCACTTCTCATTCAACCATTCATTCCTACAGTCACACCAGGAATCGATGCTGTTCTGCCTGCTCGGGGTGCTGGGTAAGCTTACACAACGTGTTGAGCAGCCACCACAGGTCCCAAGGAAAAAGATATCCAAGGACTTGTGGGCAATATCCCGAAGGTAGAAGGACGTGAAGGTAGTCTGGTTGGCCCAGACACCTGCCTTCAGGACCTGCGCCACGGAGAAGTTCTTACGGAACGCCAAAGAGGGTCCAATACCTCTGACTTCGTGGGCTCTCGGTCGGAGCGTACGGATGTCGTCACTACCATCAGCCTCGTACGCCCCCTCCTGATCACCTCACGCAGCCAGAAAGAAAGCGTGTTCTTGGATACTTCTTTCTTGGTAACCCCAGTGCTAACGAAGAGGCGTCGACACTCAGGCCTGAGGTGTCGAGTTTTCTTCAGATAGCGCCGTAGCGCCCTCACAGGACAAAGCAGCATCTCGTTGTCGGTGAAATCCATTAGGGAGGGGATCGTGAAAGACTCGAACCTGTCGTCAGGGATCGACGGATTCTGAGTCTTAGCTACGAAATTCGGGACGAAATCGAGCGTCACAGATCCCCAGCCCCTGGAATGTTTAACATTGAAGGACAGACCATGAAGTTCCCCTACTCTCTTCGCCGATGCCAGGGCCAGCAAGAAGAGGGTCTTGAGGGTCAGATCCCTGTCTGACGACTCTCGGAGTGGCTCGAATGGTCTTCGAGTCAAACTCCTAAGGACGAGAGTCACATCCCACTCAGGGGGGGGCCTGAGTTCTCTGGGGTGGGCAAGACCTTTCGAAGCTCCTCATTAGCAAGGAGATCTCGAACGAGTTCGAGATGTCCAGTCCCCTCAGTTTTAGGACGAGCGCCAGTGCTGCTCTATATCCTTTAACTGTGGGTACTGAGAGGAGCTTCTCTCGGCGAAGAAACACAGGAAAAAATCGCTACCTGCTGAAGAGTGGCTCTGAGAGGAGATAGACCCCGTCTACGACACCAACCACAGAAGACGGCCCACTTCCCCTGGTACACAGCTGCAGAGGACTGTCGGACGTGTCCAGCCATCTCTGTTGCTGCGCTGCGAGAAAAGCCTCTCGTTCGCAAGAGATGGTGGATAACAGCCAGCCGTGTGTGTAGGGACTGGACTGCCCGGTGGTACCGCTCTACGTGTGGCTGGGCTAGAAAGTTGTGCCAGTGGGGCATCTCTCTCGGTTCTTCCGCAAGAAGAGCCAGCAGGTCCGGATACCAAACGGCTTGAGGTCGTTTGGGAGCCACCAGGATCATCCTGAGATTGGGAGTGACCAGCGCTCGGCTGATCACTTTCCGAATCAGACAAAAGGGAGGAAAGGCGTAAACGAAGAGGTTTGTCCCATGGGTGTTGAAGAGCGTCCTCTGCAAGCTGCCCATGGGTTCCGGCCCACGGCCCGAACAAAAAACTTGAAGTTTTCTGTTGTGCCGGGTGGCGAACAGTCTATGACCGGACGCCCCCACAGGTGAAGAGCCTTTCCGCCACTTCTGGGTGTAGGGACCACTCGGTCCCTATCACCTGATCCCGACGGCTGAGCTTGTCTGCTACTACATTCCTCTTGCCTGGAATGTAGCGTGCTGACAGCTCTATTGAGTGAGCCGTGGCCCACTCGTGCACCTGCACAGTCAACTGGTGTAGCGGGGAGAGACACTAGGCCCCCCTGCTTGTTGACGTATGCCACTACTGTGGTGTTGTCGCACATCAACACCACGAGTGTCCCATCAAGCGGTCTTGGAACTCTTGGAGAGCGTAAAACGCCGCCTTGAGTTCTAGGACATTGATGTGAAGGTGCTTGTCGTGATGGTCCCACACACCTGCAGCCAGCAACTCCTCCAGGTGTGCCGCCCCATCCCTCGGTTGATGCGTCTGAGAACAGCAGCATCTCCGGGGGGGGAGTGCGTAGAGGCACCCCTCTTAAGAGGTTTCTGTCGTCGAGGCCACCAGGCTAGGTCCTGCCTCACCTTCTCCGTGATGGACACGGGGAGTAAGGTGGATCCTTTACCTGTGACCAACTCATCCCTTAGTCTCCACTGGAGAGACCGCAGGTGAAGACGTCCGTGAGGAACTAACTTCTCGAGTGACGACAGGTGGCCGATCACGACTTGCCATTGCTGAGCTGCCTGTTCCTGCCGAGACAGGAACCGGCCGGCTGCCTCCCTGAATTTGCTGATCCTCAAGTCTGCGGGGCGGACTTGAGCTGCTACCGTATCGATCAGCATACCCAGGTACTTCATCTTCTGCTTGGGTTCGAGATCGGACTTCTCGTAGTTTATCACGATCCCCAGATCACGACAAAACTTTAGAAGTCGATCCCTGTCCTGCAGCAACTGCGAGCGGGAGCTCGCCAGGCGGACCAGCCAATCGTCGAGATACCTCAGAAGACGTATCCCATGCGAATGGGCCCAAGCAGACACCAGCGTGAACATCTCGTGAACACCTGTGGGGCGGTGATAGACCGAAGCCAAAGTGCCCTGAATTGGTACACCGTCCCGTCGAAGATGAAGCGGAGGTACTTTCTGGAGGACTGATGGATGGGTATTTGAAAATACGCATCCTTCAGGTCCACTGAAAGCATGAAGTCGTTCTCATGATGGAGTCGAGCACGGAACGTGCCGTCTCCATCTTGAACCGAGTCTGGCAAACAAATCGGTTCAGGGGAGAGAGATCTATCACCGGGCGGCAGCCCCCCGATGCCTTCTCCACTAAGAAAAGGCGGCTGTAAAAGCCCGGTGACCGATCTACTACGACTTCTACAGCTCGTTTGGTCAGCATGGTCTTGATCTCCTGCCGAAGAGCGTCGTCCTTTGAGGATCCTAGAACATATGTCTGAAGATGGACCGGGTTGGAGGTGAGGGGTGGCCGAGATTCGAAGGGTAGTAGATATCCCTCTCCCGAAGGACGTCTACTATCCAGGTCTCGGCACCGGTAGCGCGCTGCCAAGTTGCCCAATGGCTCGCTAGGCAACCCCCCACATTTCCGGCAGCTGGTGAGGGGGAACGCCGACCCTAGCGTTACCCACTCGCTTCGACTTCTTCCCAGACCCTCCTCGGGGAAAGGAGGGCTGGAGGAGGGCTGGTTACGGCATCCTTTACCAGAAGTTGAAGCAGGAAGAGTCTTTCCTCGGGGCTTCGATGGAGCAGCCGTCTTAGCAGCCGAGGAAGCGCTAGCTAAACTCTTAGGCTTAGCCGCAGTTGTACGAGGATTGCCCAGAAACCTTCGTAACTGCCTGGTGAACCAGACGGTCACTGTCATCAGTGCGTCCGTCTTTCCACCGCAGCGTCCACCATCTCTCCGGGAAAGAGAGCGGAGGAACTCTTCATTGGTCCGTTACGGAGTCCATTTACCGCCTCACGCCCGGCCCCCTTGGCTACTCGTGTAAGGACAGCGTCCCTACGACGGAGAACCAAGTTGGCCCACAGGTTTGCCGTCTGATGGGCGAGGTAGGAGATGGCCCTACCTCCAGACTGGCACAGTCTCCTGAAGTCGGGGTCGTCTTCGAGGGCAGCGCCCCCGGAGTCGGCCGCGACCTTGGATACTGTGAGGGACCCACAGATCCAACCAAGAGACTGCCTGGAAAGCCGCCATAGCGGTAGCTTCCAGGCCCAGTGCCTCCTGCTGAGAGAACCACAAGTTCTCCGACAGGAGCTGCTGCAGGGACACACCTGGAGTTAGCCTAGCTAGCTCCGGGTGTTAACCTGTTTGGGCGGTATGGATCCACTGATGGCACGTAGAACTTCCGCTGTCGCTGCAGAGGAGGAGGAAGTAGTTGGAAGACCGTCCTGACTTTAAGTGAATCCTCTCGTCCTGAGACGAAATTCTCCACCTGGTCAAGGACTGAGTCTGCAAGCCCTCCGATCGCGGCAGTCCCACCGTCAATTTGGGTTCCCTTTTCGGGTGGGCCCCAAAATGACTCGAGCCGGGACGTGGGCTCAGATGGTGGTAGCGGCGATCCTTCCCCCAGGTCGTTGTGCTGACGAATCAGCGCAATAACCTGGGCAAAGTTCCTCTGGATCTCGGGAGTGTTACAGCGTCCTGAGGAGTAGGACCGTCCAGTCCCTCCAAGGAGCAGCTCTCGAGACCCTCCTCCTTCAGAAGGAGGAACAGCAACAGACCCCTGACGGTCGCCTCCAGCCACTGCGCGTACGACCTGGCTGGTCCTAAGACCATGCCGGTGCGTGCGGCATCGTGACGGGATCGGTGAGCGGCGCACCTCTCACGATCACTCCTAGCTACCTCGCTCTTCCCGGTGTAGCCCGAGGAAGTTGAAGGTAGAGGAGAGACAGACCTGACGCTCCCCCCCCCGACGCTCGCTGGCAAGGACCAGCGTACGTGGGGGGCTGCAGCCGATCACCAGCTGCTGCTGGCCACCGTCTCCGTCCAGTCCCTGTGGGAGCGGCGGTCAGGTGATCTACAGAGCTCGCTTTCGCGGTGAGACCGGTGAGCGTCCTCACGGCACGTCAAACCGCTGGTACCAGCCGAAGCTGGTGCCGTTGGTCGAGGGGACCTCTTCCCAGCCTCAACCCGTGGCCGGTCAGAGACCGTCACGTCAAACCGAGGTACCGGTAGGCTGGTCGCTACGAGAGCGGCCGCTGGCCTGCGAGAGTCACTTGCGCGACTCTCGACAGTCTTCTGCTCCGTGCCTCGGTCATGACGGTGAGCGAGCTCAGGCGTCTTGACTTTGGCTGCACGGTCGCCCGAAGGAGACCGTACACTCGGAACTTCTCGCGGACGAGAAGTCGAGCCGGTACCTGGCTTAGCAGCAGTGCTACCAAGACCAGGCGAGGATGTACCAGCAGTAGCCAGCACATCCTTGGTCCCCGTCTTCTTCTTCTTCTCAGAAGAGGAGACGGGCCCTGTTCCCGAGGGAACAGGAGGACCAGCAGAAGCACCCCCCGTCACACCGGAGCGAGACGGGCCCTTCGAAGGTCCCGCAGGAGCCTTCTTAGGGGGGGAGGAGGCAGCCTTCTTCTTCTTCGGCTTGGAAGCCTTAGAAGTCGAAGGGGGAGAGGCGGCAACAGACGACGAAGAAGACGATGAAGACGACGACGACACCTTCCTCTTCTTCTTCCTCTTCTTCGTCAGCTCTCTCAGGACGGACGTCAGGTCTTCCATCCACGGAAAAGTCGGGCCATTGCCGAAGCAACACGCCCGACTGATCCTGTCCGGAAAGACCTGAGTCCGGGGCAGCACCTCCATGACGAGACGCAACATGGGCAGGGGCAGGAGCGGCAGAACATCAACAGCAGGACCAGCACCATCAGGACCAGCACCAGCAGGACCAGCACCAGCAGGACCAGCACCAGCAGGACCAGCACCAGCAGGACCAGCACCAGCAGCAACATCAGCATGAGCGTCACGCACCGCGCGCTTCGTAGGAGCGGCGCGAGCGGCTGGGCCAGCAACACTAGCTGCAGGTACGGCAGGTACGGCAGCATAGTCCGGCGTCACAGGCATCTCCAATTCAGCCAAATTCATCATCGGGACGGGCGGCAGGTCCAGGGGCGAACTTTTCGGACAGCGAAAGTCGGGAGTCGACAGCACATAGAATCCAGGTGGCGGCGGCACGCCCCTCTTAGGTACGGCAGCAATGGCTTTTGGATTGATGCAGTGGGAGTCACAGACGCAATGTGTTGCGTGTAAACCACTGAGGAGGAGGGGCGGCGTACGCTGGTGTGGACACTGTATTCGTAGTCGTTGTGACTACACCCATGAGTTACAACTGCCGACCCGCCAGTCGTTGAATTAAGCCCTGGATACTGGGAGCGCCCTGCAGTCCCCCAACGACGCCCCCACCCACCTGTCCAAGGTCGTCACTCACAGAAGGCACACCTGAGGGAGGAACAGTCGGGTCAGGTTAGAGGGGCAAACCCTCCCACAGCCTGGGGGAGGACGAACCCCACCCAGAGCGGACGGAAGACCCCGAATACAATTGAACATCCGGGTATCGGGCGCCCTCCTCCACACTCGACGGATCGAGTGAGGAGAAGGACTCCGAAACCCCCCCGCAGGGGAAGGCGCAAACCGTGGGGGCTGAGCTGGAGGTAGGAAGGATGACGAGGTATCCGTCACCAAAGGAGTCGCTGGAGAGCTTTCCGACGACTCCTTGGTCGATCTACGCCTCTTCCTACCCTCGTACAGCACCCACTGCGCCTCGGACAATTCAATTCACACAAAATTACATGTTCGGTTCGGGAACACTCTCGCCCCCGACACCGATAACATAATTCATGTGGATCTATGTCAGGATAAGAGCGGAATCCGCCGCATTTACGCCCCTCCAGCCCGGGACACACTCTACGGGCAGCTGGTGGGCGCGGCGAAAGCTCTTCAAGATCCATAATTAAATTCACTTCACAATCAATGAAAATGAAAAAAACAAGAGTACTTACAATTTCATTCAAAACCACAACAACCAGTCAGAAAGAAATTGTAAACATCCAAAAGCACACGACGAAATAGCGGCAGAGCGATGACGAGCACGTCCTGTCACACCACGGCCGAAAGCAAAAGTGATTCTTCACCGCCCGGCGCGCAGCGCGCGCACGATCGGACAAGCAGTTAACTACCGTTCTCTTTTTGTTCGAAGCTTACGACCGTCCCCAGCTGCCGCTAGTTACTTCCTATTGTTAAGGACCGAGGGTTTGTATTACGTATCGGAACAATACTAATATAGACTGAAATCAATGAAAAGTGCTAGCAAAAACAAAAAAGCACAAAAAAAAAAAGAAAAAAAAAAAAATATGTATAAATTCACTTATCCGTAGTCGTTCCTCTATGGTTTTCGGCAGCCAGATGTACGAAAACGTTAGAAACATTTGATTGTATCTTCTTTAGAAATATCTGAAATTTTTCGGGGCAATTCGGTTGCAAAAAAGGGATAATATACATGAATTAAATCAAAATTTTTAAATAACAAAGTAAATTAGAACTAAATAACGAGTAAAGTAAACAGTTTAGGGAATAAAACTTTGCAGTTTCATCGTCTGCTGTTCGTAATTGTGTTTGTGGCGCGTGCGCTTAGGAACCAGGAACAGCAACTTGTTTAAAGTGCAATGTGGAGTGAATTGAGACCAAAATGTTTATAATAACAATCAAATAAGCACTGTGGAGTTTCAGTTGTGATGGCAGTAAGGATAAAAACCACCGATTATAAGGTAAAGCAATGAATTTCAGTTCAAACCATGACCCCGGGAATAAAAAGTTTCATACTTTCAGTAATATAGGGAACAAAATGTTGTTTTATTGTGCTGATTACAACTGCAATCTTGAGTAAGATCAATAAACGTTACATACATACGCTAACATTGTTCAAATGAGTGCTGGGAAAGATGATTTTCGTCACTGATCAAAACCTGTACATCCAACGGGAGCCGCCATATTGGATTTCAAAACTGCCTTGAAAACATATTTTACGAAGAGCGTCACATGCTTATTTTAGTTCGTATGGGGCTTTCATAGGGTAAAAAACCGCATGGTACAAGGGTGGACCATGTACGATCAATGTGTACAACCCCAAGAAAAGTACATTATAACGCGTCCTGACACCGGAGTAGAGGTCTTTAGCTTCGTTTCTCACCAACAACAAGTCGCGTCTGATGCCCATCTCCGATGTGAGGACGCGATATAATGTACTTTTTTTAAGGTTGTACACATTAGATCGTGCAATGGTCCACCCCTTTGATTAACCAATGCGGGTTTTTTTCTTTTACCCTATATCACATTAGCCTATGTTGACGAAACTTCAATCTTTTGAATGGTATGCTTGGAGTTGTAATTGTATTCTTGTTTCACCATTTAAATATCAAGTGAATAAGACCTGAAAACCATGATAAGGGTTGGTAGTCACTGGTTTTTCCCCCTACATTGATAGTCGTTGGCCTGCTGTAGGCCATGCGGTGTTTAACCCTACTAAATGACTGAGAGGTGACATGTTGGCCACCTTTCTGAAAAAGTACTTTGGGTAAAACATCACAGCAGGCCAAACAGGCCACCTACAATCAACGCTTGCCACCCTCCGAAAAAGTACATTATAACGCGTCCTGACACCAGAGATGGGCATCAGTCGCGACTTGTTGGTGAGAAATGGAGCTAAAGACCTCTACTCTCCTTTCGAAGTAAGTATTTTTCTCCAAAGTTAGAAATTAAGGCCAAATTTTAAGATTTAAACAGAGGGTAGTGAAAAGGGTGGCTACGGGCAGTGGAAATCTCACCAAAACGCTTTAGAAATTTTTTACTTACAACTAAAAAATGTTTCGAAGATTGACGCATCCTTGATGTTTACGGAGTCGCTTGTGTCAACAAACTTCCCATTTCCTGTGCTAAATCTGCACACCACTTGTACCCATAGACGCTGGGCACTTTCATCACAACAATCGTAAACCAACCTCTTACCAGCAGTTATTCAAGGGGACTACGGCATTCTTTGCGGCGTTTTGCGCTCTTCAATTGTTTATCAGTGTTGTCAATTGGTATGTTTGTTTTACCCTCCAAACTAGGTATAAGACTTACACAAAACCGGGGAAATAAGTGAATTAGCGTATCTATTTGTATATATATACGTACATATTATAGCAATTTTATCATTACTGCATTACTATGACAACTAGAATTCATCGAAACAGTTTGTAAATGCATCGGCGTATGTGTGACGCTCCACTAGATTGGCAACGATGAGTCATTTTTCCTCGCGTCGTCTGCTCGTAAGTATACATCCGAAACATTTGTAATTTTTGGGGGTTAATTTGTTTGCAAAAAAGGGATAATAGACATTGAATTAAATAAACATTTTGAAGTAAAGTTAAACTAAATATTGAGTAAAGTAAACAATTAAGGAATAAAGCTTTGCATCTCGTAATCAGTGTTGTCGTCTGCTGCTCGTAACTGTGTTTGCGGAGTGAGTGCTTAGGGAACCAGAACCACAGCGTGGTTCAGTGCACTGTGGAGTGATAAGACCAAAATGTGTATATTACAATCAAATAAGCACTGTGGAGTTTCAGTTGTGATGGCAGTAAGGATAAAAACCACCGATTATAAGGTAAGAATGATTCAGTTCAAACATAAACCCCGGGAATAACAAGTTCATACTTTCACTAATATAGGCAACAAAATGTTGTTTTTATTGTGCTGATTACAACTGCAATCTTGAGTAAGATCAATAAACGTTACATATATACGCTAACATTGTTCAATGAGTGCTGGAAGGCTGGGGAAAGATGGTGGCCGTCACTGATGAGAACCATCCATGCAAAACGTAGCCGCCATATTGGATTTCAAAACTGCCTTGAAAACATATTTTACGAAGAGCTCACATGCTTATTTTAGTTCGTATGGGGCTTTCATATATCACATTATGTTGACGAAACTTCAGTCTTTTAAATGGTATGCTTAGAGTTGCAATTGTATTCTTGTTTCACCAATTAAATATCGAGTGAATAAGACCCGTCCACCGTGATGAGGGTTGGCCTGTCGTGATATTCTACCCTAAATGACCGAGAGGTGACATGTTGGCCACCTTTCTGAAAAAGTACTTAGCTATATTCACTCCAATGAGCATCAGTCAAAGAGTTGTGGCCCACCCTGAATGTTTTTTTCCTAAATTACGAAATAATAGCAAAGGTAATTCCAGCACTCTTTTGGGAAGTGGCCGCGTTCAGAGAGAGGTGGCCGCTATGTCGCCGATCGGACATTTACCCTGTGAATCAACCGTTAAGAGTGGAAAGTAGGACGGAAAAGAGAACATGAACTGAGATACGGTAAAGGGAGCATAAGGGATTGCAGCTAAGGGTTGAAGGGACGCTGCAAAGAACCTTAGGTAACGCCTACAGCGCACCGCACGAAGTGCACTGGGGGCACTACAAGCTTAGGATGTAAAGATGATAAACCTAGCTTCAGCTGCAAAGGTAGCTGGACTAATAAATAAAACATGGCAGCCAGACCAAAGGAACGATAGGAAGCAAGCAAAATGACGCTAAATAGGTAGCCTATAGGTAGCTAAACACAATGATGATTACAAGGCTGATGAAAGTTCTCGTGGTGGTATCCCAGCACTCAAGGTACTTCAACCATACTTACTAAATACTGAAGTGATGACAGCGCCTGTGCATGACGACAACATCTGCTGGTCGAGTTTTAAATCAGCCATCACTGCCAACGGTTCACATGAGACCCCTAGAACAAATACGAAGACTTACGACATAGCCAGCGGGTTACATATCACCGAGGATTTGTTTACAATGTGAGGGGCGGGGTGACTGGCCTAAACCTATTCGTTAAAAAGAGTGGAGAATTGAACCTTATTACTTAATTAATCTAATATATTTTCTAGCCAATTCATTCGACATGAACATCTCGTTCTATTCTACATATCATACAAGTGCGCTGACATAAAACTGAAATTGTATGTCCCTGTGGCATCTCCACAACCACAACACCAAAAATGTTATGGATTCAGCTTCTACTAGGTATATACATATATTCATCGATATATAATTAAATCAAAGAATTATTTACAGATAATAAGGTACTAAACGGGAACACGTTACGAATCATTAATGCGTAGAAATGTTTATAGGGTCTACAGGCGTAAAGAGTTTCTGACGTAATACGTTCTCGTCACGGAAAGCATAGCAACAAGACTTTCTCAACTCATCTTTATCCGCCAGGTTTATATATAGATCCATCCTATAGGGCCTAGTTTTATCCATAAGGCTGTCTCGTTGTTATTTGTCGGTTACCAGCTTCTAAAGCAGAAAAATCTACGCGGTGAAAATTTTAATACATTTTTTCTTCTTTCTTTTTGTGGAGTTGCGACCTTTTATACCAAGCAATTCGCGATAAGGTGCAGCTTGTTACCCGTTAAATTTGAGAGAGAGAGAGAGAGAGAGAGAGAGAGAGAGAGAGAGAGAGAGAGAGAGAGAGAGAGAGAGAGAATATATCTTATTCGTGGTGGACACCGTTTAGTATAGACGCGCCAAACCAGTGTAAACTGCAATACAGATAAAGCATTAACAGTAGTATTATTCCTAAAATTGATTTAGGAACAAAGTTTTTTTGTGCCCAGGGAAAAACACACACATAAAGATTTATATACCGATTACATAACCTAAGGACAAGCTTGGTTATATTGAACTCGCAGCTTGCTAAACACAGCTTCGGATGTACTTAGGATTCTTAAGGAAGAGACAGGCGCTTGGTTATTCTATGTCACTGCTTGCAAACTCATCCCTTTGTTGACAGCCACCAATCGCCGAAGACAAAATCTCTTTGTCCTGAACCCTGGATAACCATTAAGGCTCATATTTAAACCACCGCATATACCAGCAGTCTTGCCACATATACAGATTAATCTTAAATATACAGGTTTTTCAACATGATTAAGATTTTCAGATTTTTCTTATAAAATAAGCAAAATACGTCTACAAATTTTTAGGAGACAATACATTTTCCCTAAAAAAAATCCAAATTTCATTTCTTTAGACATTGAAAAAAAAAAAAATATATCTATATATATGTATATATATTATATAATATATATATATAATATATATATTATATAATATATATAGATACATATACATATTACATTATCTAATATATATAGTTGTGTATCTGGGATTTGTTTAGTGATTATGTTAAGGGTGAGTGTTATTCATAGATTTTTGTATTATAAGAGGTTCAGGTGTAATTTCTGCCTAGCGAATTTTATATTAAATTGAAGTGATTTTTCTGCAGTGTTTATTTTCACCCCTGAATTGATTTTGCACACTGTGGTTTAAGGTTGTGGTACGATTTCACACCTTGTGAATTTCGTATCCTGTTAAATGAATACAGGTGTAACCTATATTTTGATAAGTGTATCGTGTGGTGATTAACAAGCCATCACAAACTGGCGACCGTGACAGGATCTTTTGTGCCTGTGTGTACTCACTTGTTTGCAAAATTAATTTTAGGGGTTTTGTTTTTGGCAACATTTTTACACCTCTTCGTGAGTTAGATATTTTTGGAATTATTCTTTGGTGTGATTTTCGGTCATAATGGAGGTGGCTAATATAATTGAACTTTTGAGTGGAGAGGGGTGGCAAGCAAGGCTCGCAGAGTTAAATAGGCCTGAGTTGGAGCAGGTGGCTCTACATTTAGAGATAGAATTTGATGCCTCTGTAAAGAAGGATTATTATTGTTACAAATTTATGAGTGTGCAAAATGTAAAACCAGAGGGTGATCAGGAGGTTAAGCAGGAGCTAACTGCAGAAGTGTTGAACAAACAAATTGAATTGAAAATGTTGGAATTTAATATGGAAAAGTTTAAGGCAGAGGAGAGAGAAAAGGAAAGACAGCATGAAATTGCTATGAAGGGTTTGGAACCCCCTTCTCCTTCTTCTCCCAGTAGATCTGTAACGCCTGTTATAAATTTGGTACAGGCTTAAAATTTGTGCCGATATCTACAGAAAGCTATTGATTCTGTCTCCAAATGGGCCGGGCTAAATGGTTTTAAATTTTCAGCTTTTAAGAGTGTTGCTATCCGCTTTTCAAGGAGCAGGCGTAAAGAGGTTATACCTAATTTAAAACTCGAGGGATCTATTTTGCCATATTCTGCCGATGTCAAATTTTTGGGAATGACCTTGACTCAAAACTCACCTGGACCAAACATATTGATAACCTTAAATGTAAAATTAAAGCATCTTTTAATCTTTTGAAAGTAGTCTCTGGATATGAGTGGGGAGCTGACAAGAAATGTTTATTAAGACTTTATGATGCACTTTGTAGATCAAAGCTAGATTATAGGTGTCAGATTTATTCTTCAGCGTGTAAAAGCAAACTTAACGACCTCAATATTGTCCATAACATGAGATTACGAATTTGCTCTGGTGCATTCCGAACATCTCCTGTTGAGAGTCTGTATGTAGATACCCATCAACTGCCACTTGACTTACGATGGGAGGAACTGGGTCTGCGCTACATAATGCGCGTTAAAAGCAGTTCCGAAAATCCTTCCAATAAGGTTATTCGCCAACTTGACAACAGGAAATTTAAACCAAGGTCATCTGTCCCCTTCCAGATAAGGCTACATCAAGAAGTGAATAATGACTACTAAAAAATCAAAATGTTTCTCAGTTAGTTGCCTCCAGATTCCCCCCATGGCTTATCCTAAAGCAAAGTTTGTAACAAAAAACTATGGTCAAGAAGAACCTTTCTGATAAAATGGCAAAGAGTTTATTCTTAGAACATGATGTAAATCATGATGGTGCGTATAAGATTTATACAGACGGTTCCAAGTCAAGAGAGGGAGTTGGGCTAGCCGTAATTACAGAAGACTCTTGTGAGGCTGCAAAACTACCAAATTCGGCTACAGTATATACAGCAGAACTTTCTGCCATTAATGGAGCATTAGCTATTGTTCATCGTACCGAGAAGAAGAAATTTGTTATATATTCGGATTCTAAAAGTGTTTTGGAGAGTCTTAATATTTGCAATACATCACATCCTTTGATTCTCCAAGCTCAAGAGTGGCTGTTTCGAATTTCGTGCAAACACAAAGCCGTTTCGTTCTGCTGGGTTCCTTCCCATGTAGGGATCAAAGGCAATGAAAAAGCTGATAGAGCAGCAAAAAGAGTATGTAATAAAAAAATCACTGGATATCCATGAAGTTCCATACATTGATATGAAGTCTCCTATTCGAAGCTATATCCGCCACAAATGGCAGGAGCGATGGTCCTCAAACCTCCTTGCCAGAAACAAGGAGCTGAAGGCAATCAGACCTAATTTGAATTTTTGGCAGTCTTCGTTTCACAGAGACAGAAGGACCGAGATTGTTTTGACGAGACTTCGTATTGGCCATTCCCGATTGACACACAGCTTTATACTTGAAGGAAGTGAGGCTCCAGTCTGTGCTCGCTGTAGCTGCCTGTTGACAGTTGAGCATATTCTGGTTTGTTGCCCAGTATATGGTGCTGCCCGCAGGAAATTTGGTCTTTCAGGGAAACAAAGAAGTTAAGTATATCTTAGTTTTACCAGACCACTGAGCTGATTAACAGCTCTCCTAGGGCTGGCCCGAAGGATTAGATATTTTTACGTGACCAGGAACCAATTGGTTACCTAGCAACGGGACCTACAGCTTATTGTGGGATCCGAACCACATTGTATCGAAAAATGAATTTCTATCACCAGAAATAAATTCCTCTGGTTCCGCGTTGGCCGAGCCGAGAATCGAACGTCAGACCAACGAATTGGTAGCCGAGCTCGAAATGCACTCGACCAACGTGGAACCTACTTTCTTATATTGTAGGAGATGATGTTGATGTGAATAATCTTGTAAAGTTCTTAAAAGAGATTGATATATACTGTAGAATTTGACTTATTTTATTAATATTTAATTCTACCTTTCACCTAATACACACAAGTGTATGCAGTTATACTTTTGATTGTATTTTAATATAAAAATATATATATATATATATATATATATATATATATATCTAATGTATTTTTTTTTTTTTTTAATAAGGTTTTTAAGTTTCATTCACATCAGATTAGCATCACGTTACATTTAATTAATTATCAGATTATATATTTCATTCCATTACGGCGCTGAATGACCGTAATAGGTCCCAGTGCTTGGGCTTGTCCCTAACTTTCATAATCCATCCATCCAAGTGACGAATATTATTTGTCACATAAAAATGAGTTAGGGGTGATGAATCACGCAAAGCCTGGCTGATTAGAACTGGCCGGAGCGGTAATAATAATAATATTAGTAATAAATTATAATAATTAGTAATCTTGTGTTTAGGCCTAATTTTGTTAATAGGAGTCAACCCAGGAGGCAGACTAATGATAATAATTTTTCTCCCAATAATAATAACATCGGCCTTTTCTCCAATAGTTGGTAACAGGGGGTATAATGTTTATAATCCAGAAAAGTTGAGAGGCATGACATGCTTCTTTTGTAATAAAAAGGGCCATGTAAAAAGTCAGTGTTTTGCCTTCAAGAAGTCCCTGCAAGCTAATGGTAGACCAGTTATGGGCATTGAAAAGAGAGAGAGTGATCCCGTCCAAACGAGAACGGCTGAACAATGACCATCCAATTGCTTTAACAGGTATTTGTCCCATGGTAGTGTCTCGTCTGTGAATTCATCCAAAGTTAAAGAGGTTCGTATTTTGCGAGTCACTGGTGCCGCTCAGTCGTTGATTTTACGAGAAGCATGACCTAGCGATTTTGTCCATGACTATGAAGAGTTTGTGTTGTTGTTTGGTTTCCCCGATTCGGTCGAGTCCAATCCCATCGGTAATTTCCATTTAAAATGTCCTTCTTTTCAGGAATATTGAAATTGGCCATTGTGAATAAGTTTCCTGTTAAGGACGTGGATGTAGTGGTAGGAAATGATGTGGCTTATAAAAATAAACATAATCCAATTTTGATAAATAATGAAATTGCAGTAGTTACTCGTTCTAGAGCTAGTGTTGTTGACGCTGCAGAGTCAGCAACAGATGTAGATTTGAGTAGTTTAGAACGTAGTGATAGCGTAGTTGTAGGAGATATTTTGATTTTGAAGGACAAATTGAATTGGACTACTGAAGAGCTTATTAAAGCTCAGAAAAAGGATTTTCGGGATCTTCCTATTGAGTCAAGTGAGGTGTCTGATGTAACTGTTCCAAGATTTAAGATAATGAATAATATTTTATATAGGTTGAGTAGGCCTATGGAGGCTGAAATTTTGAGACAGATAATGGTACCTTTTGTTTACAGGAATGAGTTAATATCATGGTGCATGACAGTGGTTTGGCTGATCATTTTGGCATTCATAAGACTTCGGGGAAGTTGCTTATGAATTACTATTCGCCCAAGTTGAAAGCAGACGTAAAGAAGTTTGTCAATAGTTGTGACGTCTGTCAGAAGGTCGGTAAGCCCAATCAGTCTATACCAAAATGACCTCTATGTCCTATCCCCCTTTTTTCTGAACCTTTTAAAGAGGTAATCATTGATGTTGTTGGGCCATTGCCCAAGACACGTAGTGGTAATGAATATGTTTTTACTATTATGGATAAAATGTCTCGATATCCTGAGGCAATACCACTACGTACTAAAAAAGTGTTAAGATTTTAGATGTACTAATTGATTTCTTCACAAGGTTTGGAATGCCTAAGATAATTCAATCAGACTGTGGTACTAATTTCATCAGCAAGTAGTTTAGAGAGAATGGCAGAGTTAGGTATTAAACATGTGACTTCATCTCCATATCATCCTGAAAGTCAGGGTGCTCTGGAGAGGTTTCATCAAACCATGAAATCGATGATTAGGAAATATAGTTTAAGTCACGGTTCTGAGTGGGATAAAGAATTACCATATCTCTTATTTGCTTTTCGGTCGGCTCCAAGTCAATCATTAGGTTTGTCGCCTTTCAATTTGGTTTTCGGACATTGTGTTCGTGGTCCGCTTGATGTCGTAAGAGTCATGGGAAGGTGACATTCCTGATATTAATTTGTTGGATTAACATGACTAATTTGGGTGATAAAAGGATGGAACAGGCCTTGGGGAATTTTGCTCGTGAAAATATGTTGTGTAGTCAGAGAAGAATGAAGTATTTTTTTGACAGGAAAACCAATACTCGTAACTTCGTTGAAGGCGACAAGGTGTTGGTGTTGTTACCTTTTCCCGGTAATCCATTAAAAGCTTCATTTTCAGGTCCTTGGAAAATTTGGAACAGGAGAAAGCTATTCCTGTAGCAACAATTGGAGAGATTGTTAAATGTAATAACCTTTATTCCTTTCCAGAGGAAGAACGCAATGAGAATAAATATGGTAATGATGGTAACTGGCCATCAGGTATTAATGACTTTTTTCTTTGAAAATTTTTTTGGTAGTTCAGTTTTCTCAATTTGTGTTATGAGAAACGCAAGTCTCTGAAGAAGTTGGCGTGTGATTATAAACAATTGTTTTCAGATGTCCCAGGAAGGACATCAGTCCTTGAACATGACGTGGACGTAGGTAATGCCACGCCTGTGAAACAATCTCCTTACAGGTTAAATCCTTTCAAGAGTGAAGTTGTTGCTAAGGAGGTTGATTATATGTTAAAACACGGTCTAATTGAGCATAGTCGCAAAGTCCTTGGGTCCATCTCCTGTGTTGTATTGGTAAAGAAACCCGATGGAGATTTTTATGTTATGTATTGACTACAGAAAGGATTAATGAGTTGACTAAATCTGATGTTATCATTACCTCGTATTGAAGATTGCTTTGATCGGATGGGTAAATCTAAATATATAAGTAAATTTGATTTATTAAAAGGGTATTGGCAAGTTCCTTTGTCGAAACGAGCAAGGGCCTTGTCAGCCTTCGTAACACCTCAAGTTTGTTTCAATGTCGTGTGATGCCGTTTGGTATGAAAAATGCAGCCGCTACTTTTCAAAGGTTGATGAATACGTTGGTGCAGGGTTTGGAAGGGTGCTTCGTTTATATAGATGACATTGTTATTTATGGTGATGATTAGGAAACACATTTAAAGCGTATCAAGGCCTTGTTTGAAACATTGAAGAAAGCTGGTTTGGTGATTAATTTAAAGAATAGTGAATTTGCAAAAGCAAAGGTCGTATATTTAGGTCATGAAATTGGTGATGGTAAGGTTGCTCCAAAACAAGCTAGCGTTGATTGTATTGAAAAAATGTTAATTCCTAGGTGTCTGAGATATGTCAGAAAATTCCTTGGATTAGTTGGGTATTACAGAAGGTTTGTTAAGAATTTTTCTGATTTGGAATTTTCATATATTCCTGGAAAAGTTAATATTGTTGCCGATGTTCTTTCTCGCAGCGTTGAGTAGAAATTCTTGTGGAGGGCTATGCGGATATTAAGGTAGTATCTGCATCGTTCTAATTACTGTATGTGTGCTGTTGAAGTAGGTGCTTAGGTTTTATATTGCAAGGAGTAGTTGATTGTATAACGAATATGAATTAATCAGAATTTTCCTTTACAGGAGTTGAGTAAAGGCATAAGGCTGTAAAATTAAGAATTGATTAATATTACGACCAGGTGAAGGTAGAAGGTGCTACTCGGTGTTCATATTTTGTGGCAATGTTTATCTTAATGAATGTTGGTGAGGTGTTAAAAATGCGTTATGGAATGAGTGTTATAGGATACAAATGGTTATTATCGTATATAAAGATTGTTACTGAGACGTGTGGTATACAAGGATGGTGGTATTTACTGGTCATTGGCACATGGTGTAGTAAGGTGGGGTGATTAATTTGTTTAGGGTACTAATCGGAGAGTTTACATTGTTAGCTTTCAGCTACTAATCCGGGCATTCTTTATTTTCAGGCATCACTACGCTTCACGAAATTTTTGCGTGTTGGGATCGCGCAGGGGACAACTGTGTTGGTTTTCTCTGTGTTGTCCAATTTTGGTGTATGTATTCGGTAGGACGCTTTTATAGTGATCTAGTGTATTGTCAAGGTGTTTATAGACAGGACTATTGTTCGCTGAACATTGTTGCAATGAGCGATGAGAAACAAAGTGAAACAACTTTGAGTGTGTGTAAAATAGTTATGACCTATGAACAGATAGGTGGAATCCGGTTTAAAACAGTGTAGCTCTTAGTATGTACTTATGTGAGAGCCTTGTAGCTCTTGGAAAAATTTTGTTTTTGCTTTTTGTTTTGGAGTTGGTTTGCGAGGTTTCTAGTGTAGTATATCCTCCATAGTGTATGTTGATATTCTGTTCATTTTAGTGCCTTAATTGTAAGCTGCATCCTTGTTTCTTTGCCACCCCCCAATTTTTCTTGTCTTGTATTATAAGTGTAATTTTCATAATGAGTATTTTGTTTTTACAGCTATGAATGAAATATTGCATTTGTGGTTTGATTGTATTTGTTTTAGCATGTGATTATTTCATATTTTTGCGTTTATTTAGAATTTTAATTAAAAAACTTTTATTTTTTCTTTGGGAGAGGAGGTGTCATCTTGTTGCCAGTTAATGATAAGTGAATAATGTATTAGAATATTTTTTAAACTGTTAATTAGTTAAGAATGGTAGCTGCTAGTTTTCTCCTCTCCGGTGTTTGACTTGTTGTACGTTTTTATTAATCCTCTTTTCAAATTCCATATTTGGTGATATCACTGGGAGTGGTCTTCTCCCCCCTCCAACCCCCCCCCCCCCCCCCCCCCACCCCCCCCCCCACCCCCCCCCCGGCTCTTGCTGTCCAGTGGGGATATGGAGGTCTTCGGTGGTAATATGAGCGAGTTGTTTCCTGGACCTTGCCTGGGGGCGCTATTTGAAAGGATCGTTGGTACTGATTTTTGGCCGCTGCACTTGTACTTGGACTGGAGATTATTCAGCCCCTACATACCTTTTGGATCTCCCAGTCTGCAGCTTCAGGATTTATCCTTAATGCCCTTGGTTCAGTTATAAAGCCAAGGGGACCTCTCTGTCCCAAGGTAAAATCATATACTTATTAAGCTCACAGCAAATGTTCCTCTGCTGTCGGTTTCAGTGAACCGCTTGATACTTGCCAGCCACCTATTGATATTTTTGGATTCAGCGCTGTGATTGGATTAGCATCGGATAATCACCCTGATTTGTCCTCCAGACGTGAAGTTGTACCTTGCCTTGCAAGAGGAGTACTTTAAAACATACGGAGAAGTTGTTAGGAATATTAGTGTGTATTTGTTAGGATATTCTTTCTTTTTGCCTTTCTCCTCCTTTCTGGACCCCCTCCTTTTTGTGGTTGAATGCGTTGGTTTCTTTTATTAGTTGTGTATTTGGGATTTGTTTAGTGATTATTTAAGGGTGAGTGTTATTCATAGATTTTTGTATTATGAGAGGTTCAGGTGTAATTTCTGCCTAACGAATTTTGTATTAAATTGAAGTGATTTTTCTGAAGTGTTTATTTTCACCCCTGCATTGATTTTTCACACTGTGGTTTAAGGTTGTGGTACGATTTCACACCTTGTGAATTTCGTATCCTGTTAAGTGAATACAGGTGTAACTTATATTTTGATAAGTGTATCGTGTGGTAGTTAACAAGCCATCACAATATATATTATATAGTATATATATATATATATATTAAATATATATATACATACATATTATTATTATATATATATAGTCTTCTATTATATATATTATATATATCATATATAATCTATATAATATATATTATAATATATATATATATATATAATATACAGAAATTAAGAGTATATCATCCCCGCTGCCCCACACAATACAAAATCTGCGTGGTTGGTTGGCATTCAATTTCAACCTTTCCAACACTGTAGTATAGGGAGTCGAATTGCGTGCTTTCAACTCATTTATTGCGGAATGGTCGAGTCCTTCCTCTGCTCTGGAGCCTCGGTACGACTCTGTGTTAAACGTGTCTAGAACATACTACGTGTCTAGAAAAAACTGTCTAGGTGACCCGGTTGGTAACCAGGTTCAACCAGCCACACATACAGATTTTGTAGTGTGTGCCATACGGTTGTTGTGTACTTAGGTGCGATACTTGTCAACTTTCATCAAGCCTGCAATTTGATCTTTTGTGCACAATGGCATAGCCATAGGTTAACATCTGACGTTTCTGAAGTGTTCTCCAATTCAAATTTATTGTGGCTTGAAAGCTGAATATACGTGTTTGGGTATATTAGGATTATATAATATTAAAATGAGTCTTCGACATTGGCTTTCAAAGGGAAACGGTAAGTACAAAACTACAGTGTCGGCCCGGGTGCATTTTATCTAACTTGTAATCTGAGATGGAAGCATGATGGTTTGTGTAAGATGATTAAAATGTATACTGTCGCTAATTATAAACATGATTTATTTGTTTTCAATACTCTTAACCTATCATATAGTATACTAATGTACCCCAATGATTGATTGCACTAATATACTAATATTTCAATGACTTCAGTGCTGAAATAAAAGAACAGAGATCAACTTAAAAGCTTTTCGGCATTTAATAAAAAAAAAACTTTGGTCTTAAATTATTCAATAAGATATATGTATATATATTATATATGTTATATTATATAATATATATATATATATAATATTATACATATATTATATATATATATATATAGATATATATATATATATATCTATATATATAGATTGATAGATAGATACAGGGTGCCCAAACTGGGGTCGTCACTGCGGGACTAATTATTGATTGTTGGATGATTCCATAATGAAGATATGTATTATATGTGTATCCATGCCCACAGTAGGCCTATGTACTCAAGAGTCAAGAGGTATCAATGGTGGAAGTGTTTTCATTAATAAACAGGAAATCTTTTTTTCTTTCTCTTTTTTCCTTCAGCCAATTTATTTACTCTAAATTACGTGTTATTTTTAGTAACATACGCTAAAATATAACCTTCCAATTCCTCAGATTTTCTATACAGATTAATTTTACAATATACAGATTTATTCAGATTTTTTTTCAGTAAATATGCAGATTTTTGAAAAAAAAATGTGGCAACACTGAATTACCAGCTACTTCATTCGCTCGTTGTGCCTTACCCGGTCCAGTCCTTCGGTTTCCTGGTTCCTGAACGCTGACGCCACAAACACAGTTGCGGGCACAGTAAGTTTTGACTAGTTCCTGGTTCCTAGTGCTCACTCCACAAACACAGTTGCGGGCACACTACACTGTTTATGAGGTGCAAACATAGAGCGGCAATCACTGGAGTAGCATTCTCCCTGCTTAACGTTTGACTTCGAGCGGCCATATTGAAAGGTCTCGGTCCAGCTCATGGTACTATACTTTATTACTTTTATTATTTTTATTACTATCTGTTTACTATTATTATTTTTATATTATTATTGTTAATGTTAATATTATTTTTACTACTGGTATACTATTATATTATTATTGTTATTATATTACTGGACCCAATTTCGCAGAGAAAAATTACCTTACAATAACAGGTTGGCCTAAGCACTCACACCATTGTGGTCAAGGCCTAAGCATCTGCTGTTGGATCTAAACAGTGTCTAGCACAAATGGTTTCTGTAAATTACAGGACTTTCTTAGAATACAGTCACTAAGCACTAACTAAACAGTGATGTACAATCACGCTCACTATACACCCACTAAACACTTACACTTAACATACACTCACTCAGTAACTAAACACTCACTGGATAGTCAACAATCACTGAGCACTCTCAAAACACTAAACACTCACTATATACTCACTATACCTCAAATACAGTAAACATTCACTAAACACTCACTTAATCCTAAAATTTCCTTGAACACTAAACAATCACTAAGCACTGACTGTACATTAAACATCCACTTAGCACTCTCTATATGCATTTAACACTCATTAAATATTTACTAAGCATTCACTATCCACTAAACACTCATTAAACCCTAAACACTCACTAAACACTAAGCACTCACTAAACGCTAAATGCTAATTAAAGCCCTAAACACACATCAAACAGTGAATGAACATCTGCTCATCACTCACTAAACACAAAATGAACACTTACACACTAAACATTCACTAAACACTCACTAAACATGCACCGAATACTTACTAAACATTCACTAAACACAAAAATTCACTAAACCCTAAACACTCACTGAATGCTTACTCACCAAACATTCGTTAAACACAAACAATCACAAAATATTTTCACTAAACTCTAAACACTAACATGCACTAAACCTTCACTAAACCCTAAACACTCCCTAAACATTTCGCATACTCAACATTCATTAAACTCTAAACATTTGCTAAATATTCACTGAATGCATATACACTAAACAGCTGTTTAACACTAACATTCACATAACATTTCACTCAACTCTAAACACTCACAAAACATTCACTGAATATTTACTGTAACTTGCACTAAACACTCACTGAACATTGATTGATTACTTACACACTAAACATTCACGAAACATTCAATAAAACCCTAAATAATTATTACACATTCACTGAATACTTGCATAATAAAGATTCAATAACATTCACAAAACACTAAACATTCAGTAAACATTCACTAAACCCTAAACTAAACATTTCCTCATAAACATTCAATAAACACTTACTCACTAGACCCTAAAAATTTACTAAACACATATTTATTAAACATTGACATTTTAAAATATTCACAATTGCGCTAATCCTTGTTCAATTTCTGGGCTAGCAGACCTTTAAAGATGGACGCAAGGCTTTGCAACGCCGCCCTGGTGGAAGACCACCGAACCATAGACGTAGTATTGGTATAGAGATCGCAACTGCAAGTATATAGCCTCTATGGGTGCAAAGCTTTATTTACTTTTATCCCAACTCCCTTTCATTTCTTCTTCTTTATAAGTGAGGCAGAGCTGTGCTACTTCGCTTTGACATACGTCACTTTCGGGGTTAAGAACATTCTAAATTTTGAGGGTTATCCTTATATATTCTCCCAGATTTCTGTTAGGGGATATCAGTGTCATTAATTTATATCCTGATCTAATTTTTGTAGCAATTTACATGTGAATAAATGTTCGGTGGTGTCCTCCTCCACTCTACGTATTTCACAGACCTCTTCCTTAAATTTGCCCCGGATGTTAGCCTTCAAGTTCAGCATATTCAGTCTGGCTTTCATTATGATACAAGCATCCTTTGTTTCTAGTTCCCTTATGTACTTGTTTTCCTCGAAGTCATCCATGAATCTCAGCTTCTTCATTTCTTTTCTCTTTTCTCTCAAAGTCTCTTGGATATCTTGATTAATTCTTATCTTTATTTCCTTTTTCATTGCTGCTTTAGGATATTCTCTTAGTCCATTAATTTCTAAATGATATTTGGTGCATGTGTTCACCACACTTTTGTCCAACATTGCCCATTTGGGGCTCTTAACTGATCTTGAACTATTTCTTTTATCAATCATTCTCCTCCGAATATATTATGTTGTGGAAAAGCATTATCTCCTGATAATCAGTTCTGTAGGCTACTGGCCATATGCCGGACTCCGCTATAATTCCCCAATAATGCGTGCCCTTATGTTGTTCATACATTCCTCGTAGGATCCTGTATTGCATTTTCTCTAGTGCATTTAACTCGTTTTCCGTTACGTTACTCCATGTCTCTATGTTGGCAAATAAAGTTGGTACAACTACTGTTTCATAGATCTTTTTCCTTACTTCTAGTGCCATATTTCCTACTTTTTTAACGTCCCCATATCCTCTGAGTTCTCTTAATAGGTACTCAACCTTTTGATTTCTAAAAGTGTCTGGTCTCTGGACAATCTTCGACTTCTTCACTTAGGTAAGGGTGACGCTAGGACCTATGTAGAACAATGGAACCCGATCATTCAGGGAAACTGTACTGCTGAGACATGTGAAATTTGAAGTTTTCAATTGTAAGCGGTTATAACCGGGCTGTATAGTCTGTAATTCTTTAATGTTCAGTACAGTGATTCCCTAAACATTATTGGGTGACTAGAAGTGTTTCTTTTTCTTTTTTGTCATATAACTTACGCCTTCTCTGGATCAATGGTATTAGGGGATTACGGGTTCAGGGAAAATATGGATGAAGTAGCATATTCATTCCACCTCGTAATGATTTTTTTTTCTTTTTTTTTAGTTGCCAGTAGCCTAGACCCATCAAGATGACGATAACTTGACTCAGTACCCGTGAAGAAGAAGAAGAAGAAGAAGAAGAAGAAGAAGAAGAAGAGAGAGAGAGAGAGAGGTATAAATGCAGTGAAGAATTTGTATGCTCAGAGCGCGGGCAAGACCACGGTTTAGCAATTGTAATGCCGACGAGACAAATCATTTGACTTTGCCAAGGCCACAGGCTCATAGATCATATTAGAAGTATACAAAGAACAACGACAACTAGACAATTAAGTGTAGACATATATAATCGAACACATACACACAGAAACATGGAAATTCATGAAATTGAGGTGCTAGAAGAGTTGGGAGATAACCTACAAACTAAATAAAGCCGTAAAATCTTTAAAAAAAAAAGCGAGAAATTAAAAAGACATTATTTTACGTTTAAAATTAGTTGTGATGTAAGTGACTGTTTCCAACGAAACTTATTATAAGCGAAATTAATAATGTTTCTGTCCATCTCCTGTAACTGTACATTACTTTAATGACTTTAAGAAAAAATCTTTCAGACGACTCCAGTAGGTCTAGATGTGTGAAACACCAGCTATGGGTCTAGAAATGTGAATCCAAATCCATCCGTAGTCTACTTAAACTCTTTTGTGGCCTCTGAATTGTGATAAACGTCACAAGAAGAAGAATATAACAACTTTTTTGTCCCATTCCTCTCTCTCTCTCCCTCTTTCTCAGGTCTTTCCGAGGCGCTTATCGAAAATAATGAGGTTCCTCCTTCAAGCAAGCATCGTGGCTCTGTTCTGCCTGGTCCTGCTGGGAGAAGAAGTTGCTGGTATGCAAAAAAGTTTCCTTTATCAAGTATTCTTCATGTGTCTAAGTCATTATTTCATGTACCAGATATTGTAGTGTGAGCAAATGTCAGCTTTGGCCAAACGCTATTGTGACGTTATCTTCAATTCAGCGTAATTTTAACTACGTAATTCCAGCAACATTAATTGCAGTCATTGACGTTATATGGTAAACTACTGTAGAGAGATAGTGGCTTAAAATGCTAAAGGTAAAATAAGGTTTTCATGGCTGTATAGATCAGTGGTTCCTAAACTGGGGGAAATTTCCCCCGGGGGGGTGGCGGGGCGGGGGAAATTTGAAGCTACCAGGGGGGAAATAATTACACTACCTACTAACTAAAAAAATCATTCTTCTCACTAATTCAATTCTAAAGTAGAAGAGCAAACAAAAGTCCTTTTATTTGTTGCTAACCGCTCTCTATGGCTATGCGGTTGAGGAGAGAAAGACCTCCATATATCATATTTCATGCTAGATTTCCTGTTAAATTTCTTCATGTTATTATTCTTTATGGCCATGCTGTTTCATTATTCAATTTCATTTCACCCAATCATATCATCATATATATTTTCATGACATATAAATTAAGCATCAATAAGGAAAATGTAAATGGAAGTCAGTATTTCAACATATTTATTACAAAAAGAAACATTATGAATGTTATAAAATTTACAAAATCATTTACTATTACTAAAATAACTAAAAAATCAATTATTATTTAAAAAATAACATTATATTTATTTACATAGTTTACAATATCACTCCATTGATTCGGGTTCAATGTCCTCCTTTTCACCTGGAGACATAGTCAAGTCGTAGGGAAGCAGGGGGATCCTCTGCGGCAGAAGGTTTTGGTGTCGAAATATTGGCACTAGGGGTAGGGGTCCGCAAGTCTACCAAGAGACTGTTGACTAGCGGCGACAGCGAAGAAGTGGAAGGTCGAGGAAAGAAGTTCAGTGGTGTCGACCGTCCACTGGGGAAGAATGACAGTGTCGCTACCCGTGTTGCCTGTGTCGAGCACACCTGCTGATGAGATAACTGCTGCTGCTGAGGCTGCTGTTGAGGGAGGGGATCATAGAAGAACACAGGTATGCTGTTATTTGATAGACAAGGGTTTTATTGGTAGATAGCTAAATCCCATTATTACAAGAGAGCGCCACGAAAACCGAGTTAATTCTTCTGTCTGTAACAGCAAGTAATAATATTTTTACGACAAAAGTTGAACAGACGGGTTTTCTCGCCTCCACATGATGAGAAAATGAACCTACAGAATAGATTCAGTTATATTATTTTCCTTAAAGGAGAAATTAGAGAGAGGGAGCAGAATTTATAAACGTGTGCTTGAAAGGGTGGGAGTGAAGGTTGGAGGGAAAAATGTTTGGGGAAGACGTGTGGAGGGCGGTGGCCATGGTGGAGGGGCGGGTTTCATCGTGCGTCTGGAGGCACAGTTCCAGTGTTACCAGATCACATCCAGCCCTTGTGGCTGAAATGTGTTTACTTATATGTGTGGCCGACTGTACATTGGTTTGGTTATGTTTTATTACAGAGTTCTTTGGGTCCTCTACTCGTCAGTACCTGGTCGTCCTCGAGGAAACACCATTCGCTCTTGCCATTCCACTGCACCTGCATCCAATGAGTAGTACTGGGCCAGGTAATCTCTGATGACCTTCGCTCAACGTGTGTAGTTTGGTCCACTTCTTGCAATGAGTCTTTCCATGAGGTTCAGCGACTCCTGCATCCAAGTACCTGGTACGACGTTATGGTGTTGGTCCTCATGGTCGACGGCGGTGCCAGCACATGGGTAGCATTGCAGAGCCAGGTTGTCATGACACATGTGCACAAAGTTATCTTCTTGCACACCTCTACATCCTGTTGCATCATCATCCCGAAGACTCGGCACCTCATCTGCAGCAGGCCGAATGTGTTTTCTACCACACGACGACCGTGAGATAATCTGTAGCTGTATAGTTGTTTGGTGGGATCTTGTGATTGGTGGGAGTAGGGCTTCATCAACTCCGGATTGAGAGCAAAGGCATCGTCGGCGACTATGTGGAAGGGGATGGGTTCGTCGTTGTTGGGCAAATTTCTGTCTTGTGGGAGTCCTGCTTGGTTGTTTGTGATGGCCCTGGCCAGGTTGCACTTCTGCCAGGTTCCTCCATCGCCAGCACCTCCTTCTGCACCGACGTCGATGAACAGGAACCTGTACTTTGCATTTGAGAGGGCCATGAGGACGATGCTGTGGAACTTCTTGTAACTGAAATACAGTGATCCTCCACCTTTGGGTTTCTTGATAGCGACGTGCTTCTCATCCAGGGCTCCCACACAACTGAAGTAGTTCTACTTTGAGGCGAATCATTTTGCTACATCATTCCATTCTTCTGGTATCTTTGGGCACTTCATCACTTCTGGTTTGTATGTGTCGATAATGGCTTGGCAGACTAATGGGATAATCTGGCATATAGAAGTCTTGTAGACTCTGAAGCTGTATTAGAGTCTTCTATAGTCGTTCCCACTTGCCAGGTGGCGGAGAGTGACCGCCAACTTGAGTCCCACCTCTTGTGCACGCCGCATTATCGTGTCCTTCTTCTTCAAAATGGGCGTCAGCCTTTCGACCATCTCCTCGAACAAATCAGGGTAGATGCATAGAAAGTTCTTGTGTCGTTTGCGGTCCTCCATGTTCAGTTCTTGTAGTAGCTGGTCATAGTCTCCTTGTAGTTGTTGCCGTGTCAGCCACTCCCGATCCCAAAGCCACCCTGCCCTGCCGTCTTTTCGTGCAGGTGGCTGTGGCACTGTAGTACGTCTTCTTCTCAACCCGCCAATGACCTGGACTGCACAGAGACACAGGACAGCTACCAAAAATTTCTGGGTCTCCTGTTGAGGTCCATATTGCATGCTGGGTGGGCGTGGAATGAAGGATATGCTTGGCAGGCCTCTATATATACCCAAGGTTCATATACGGCATGGTGTGGCACGGTGCATGTGCAACAATTATGCACCGTTCCACGTCGTGTCTCATGCAGATGTGCAAGCACTCCGCAACAACACCACAAGCCACCCGCAACACACTGCTACACGGAGTAATAAAGCCGCAAGAGCGTGTGCCCTGGCATGGCAACAACCACCATAAAACCACATCAACGCTGTAACACTCCACTAGACAGAGCAGCGTCATCACCATAACACACCGTAACATGTCCGTAACACATCGCGCGGGTCCGCGCCACGCCGCCCAATAAAGGTCATTTTTTCCCCACCACTGCGTCATTTTTCGTGCGGTTTCTTGCGGTCCCCACGCCGTAACAGCCCGCAACACAAAAGTGTGTGGGTGTAAACCTACCTTAAGTTCTCGAACAGCTGGATGGGAGCATCTGAGCGATGGATGGTTCCTTGTGTATGCGAGTGTGACTATTTCCTTTTAAAAGCTGCATCCATGAGAGATTCACCCTTGTATAGTTTTAGATTGTAATTTGTGTTAGCAATGTATACTGTAGGGGCCAGGGTATGAATCTAGAGGAATGATAAAAGCCGAACTGGCCGCGCAGATCCTGCCAATATGCGGGAAAAAGGGTACTCCCGCCACAGACCCTTTCCAGGCAGCAGCAGCAACAGTGTTGCCAACTGTAGGGTAATTGCCCTACGCGTAGTGTAATTTGTGCAAAATCTTAGACAGCAGGGCAATATTTTTAAAGTGTAGGGTAATTGTAACAAGGTAGATTTAGATCAATATGCTAATTAGTATTCATGATATTGCATATAAACATAATCTAAAGATTTATGTATTAGCATAGCCATAGAATTGTTGGGTCATTTCTGCTACAATGTTCTTCATTCCCTTTTATTTTTGGTTATTATTTGTTATATGTTATATGGGGGTACTCTTTATTTAAACAGCGTTGAGTTTCTATCTCTAGTAGGAACTTATATGGATATCATTTTTAATACTTCTCTGTTCTTCTGGACTACTGTTTCTGCATACTGGCCGATTCTCGATCTTCTCGGTTGGTCTCTCAGAAGGCAAATCACTTAGAGAAAATATGTGAGTTTGGTTTCCTTTAGAATTCTGTTCAAGTTAAACACCACGTTTTTTGTTCTTATTTATTATTGTAACATACACAATCTCACTTTCTTATCACACAAGTCTTAATGGCACAGGATAAACGGAGTCTAAACCGACACAAGTTATACAACCAGAAGCGAGTAGTTAACTGATTCTTTCCATCATTCCAACTGAACTATGGACCAATTCCTGATTTCTGGCTCTGCCTCTTCTTCTTCTGGATTCCTTTTAAGACTACCCTAATTCTTCATAATTGGGTAATCTTTAACGCCTACCACTTCTGGCGACGACATCTAATAAATCAGGGCATATGCTGTGATTTGTCGTAAGCTAGCTCCACCCACTTGTTATTCATTGCTCCCGGGTCAAAGTTTACGTCTAACAGTCTCACTCAGTCCCTTTTCTGCCTTTTACGAGTGTCGTATCACAAACATCCTGGTTTGCGTTTCTCTTCTACTTCTCCTTCTTCTTCATCTACTAAAAACTCTACTAGTAGAGTTTCCTAGCTAATATATTTCCTACATAACTAATCTTACTGACGGAGAGAGAACCGTATCATTGGCCAAGCCGAGTTCGTATAGTTATTCCATTGATCGTGCATCCTGTCATGGTTTAAAAAAAAAAGCTGTGGTGAAACTAAACTGAATTTTAGGGCCACATTCGGTACGATTTCATTCAACCTTAAGCCCTCCTGCACTAGCTTTGAATGAGACCAAGTTACAGTGCTGAGGAGTTTACTAACTTACTTAAAGTCAAGAAACCTTGCATTTTATTCAACAAAAGTGCAGTTAAGAAACAATCAACTGTATTTCCTGCTCCAATTCTTTTTGGGTGATGCCACACGGGTTCACAAAGACGCATTTAAAGGTTTAATACAAATAATTAATATTTAAAGAACGGAACAATTATTCAAATTACGTTAAGAAGCAAGAAAACTAACACATTACTGCAAAAATTATTAACAAAACATTACGTTACTTCGATAGAAATAAAACTTAAATGGCAAACAGGATCTCAGAATATCCTAATGAAGAAGTTACTGCAATGGCGACGACGATTCACGAGGTGATGTGGCTGGATTCTACAAGAATATCTTCTTTTACTTGCCTTCGTGGAGTCAGATGCTAGAATCCGAGAGCTTCGCCTTTCCACCCTAGAAGAAAACTCGGGAGGAGTATATTGCATAACACAGTTGTCACATCTACAAAATTACAGGGTTACGTAACAAACATCAATTTAAAAACAAACATCAAGTGCTTTAATCGTAACCCAACATACAAAAAAAAGGGATTTCGTCCAGAAGGCAAGCATAAATTACTGGCATGTGCCCTTACAATAAGAAAATAATATATACATAGTCTCCACAGGAAGAAGTTTGACAACACTGCAATTATACATCATCTAATTATATATGTAAGTGTTTACATAATAAAAATATGGAATGTTAGTCCATATATATAAAAGTCTAAAACTAAAGAGGTCAACCAGATTGCTTGCAGGAATGTGATCAGACTAGAGGCGCTAAAGATGACGTATACAATAAGTATGTAGGCTAAGATAACATGCCGTCACCTGTGGTCATTCAATTGTTTATAAACATTAGTCCAAGCTTCTTGCTTGAGACAACTACCGCCTACGTGATCTGTAGCGTGTCTCATTTGATTGTGTGTTCGTATGAAACTATGGCATTGTATGTATGTTCATATGTTCGAACTACTGTCTGTTCCTTCATAACTTGTAACAGAGATGGTAGACAGGCAGAACAGAGTTAGCTATCGTCATTAGAAGACCTGTACCTCTTTACCTAAGCTTTATCATGTAGAGGAATAGGATTAGCCATCATCATTGGCAGAAGCGATCAAGCTATCGTTATTAGAAGACTTGTACAATCATATCTGATCTTCACCATGTAAAACTTCAGAAGAATATATAATTTTTTATACTTAGTGTTTTCTACAAGAACCTCACCGAACCATGAGTTTAACACATCGTCGTAAAGATAATACCGACTTCGTAAGTGATCTACAAAACCCCAGACACTCCATTGAAGATGGAAGTGCAATACCAACCGACTTAGCGTATAGATTATCGCAAGTCTAACATTACCTCATAGGGCGCCTTATCATACAAGGCACAAGCCCTAATATTGGTGGCCAGCGTACCAGAAGAACTCTACAACGTCCTACGAAGAAAAATCAGAATAATAAATCATGTATCATAAGAAGTCAACGACGACGGAAGCAGCAGATTCTTCAAGCAACATAGTATCATCGTTAGTGAGCGACTTCAGAAAACAATAAGAACTCTTCAACGACGACGAAAGCAACAGATTCTTCAAGCAACTTAGTATCATTGTTTAGTGAATAACTTCAAGAAACAAAACCGACGTGTCTTTTTCCTGCGACAACGCAAGCTTCGTCTCTCATTAGAATCATTCAAGAAAACATCGTTAGTGAGCGTTTCCGGCACTGCAAGAAACAAACCGAACGCGTCTGCAGCATCGGATCTTTCAAGGGCTCGAATCATCGAAACAACGCACACGGGGGAAACTGAAGCCAAACCAGGTCATCCGATAAATAGAGAAGGAGGACCAAGGCCGTGTGTCGTTATCGGAACACCGTGACTTCCCACAAAAGCAAGCTAAGTACAATTTTTTATTCATTTGGAGTAACTTTGAGTGTTTCCTTTGCAGGTCGAATTTCGTTATTCCTGTGGCTGAAGTTACGAGACATTCTTAATCTTACTTTTTTACAGAAATTATCTACATCATTGAGATTTCGCTACTGCGAGTTTTTTTTTATCTTTGAGTGTCTGTTTCCAGAAGTTCTACTGAAATATCATAATCATATACTATGTTAATTTTATCATTTTGGGTGATTATTAATACCTTACGTAACAAATCATATTAAACAGTGAATATGCGTTTACGCAGTGGACGTCTGTATTTATACAGATGCATGGATAGGGTCGTTAAGCACCGTAGTGATTAGAAAACACACAAAAAAACAAGTGGAACACCCGTACAAATCTAGATAAATTAGAGGTAACACTATTTCGGGTCATGACAATAAATGCTCCTTTGCAAGTCCCGATCGCAGTTTTAGCCTTGAGTTTTTGAGTTATATAAAATATCGAACCTCAATGACTCAACTCAACTTTAAAAATATGGCTGGATTGCAAGGAATAACATGTCTGTAAAAAACTTTCATCAGGTCTAAATGCGCTGACCAGGATCCCTCACTATTTCAAATTTTAGCAAAGAATGAAGTACAAACAGTTAATATTGAATACAGTAGAGATAACTTGTCTTATTAGTAATCGCTCAGTTCCTAATAGTTCGTCATTCATTGCTTTATACGTAACCAGCAACATAATGCTAAAAACACACAATACGTTGCCGATGGTAATAAAGAGAAGGATCCTAATTATTACAAAAAGAAATAGAAACAGTAGCCTTTCAGAATCAAACAAGCAAACTCGGTTACTGTGTCACCTAGTCAAGCGGTCAAGGTTAGTCAAAAAACTGCCGAAGTGTTCAAAGCATAGCAAATTCCACACAATAAGCGACTCTAGCAGAGTGGGGAAAAGCGATGTTGGTTCATACCAATATCTTTTTGAATTAAAAAGGATTTTTCCTATGAAACACACGACCGTATAAGTAATCAGAGCAGGTTTTCGTTTTAATTTTAATACATTAAGTTATAATAAATACTGGTGGATTAAGCCCAACTGTACGCGCCGTAAAAATTAGAATATCTTGTTTTATTTCATTAGTACACGTATTATCCTGTATTTACGGACTCACCGTCTGTTCTTCGAACTTCCCTAATGAGAAGTCCGGATAAGCGAGCGCTTACAGATACCTCTATAGTTATAAAAAACATGATCTGTATCTAGTGTAATTGTAAGATCCATCTAGGGGTATACAAAATATTATCTTACATCCTGCAAAATAAGGCGTGTTTATCAAAGGAAAATCCTATAAACCTTCAAACATATTGAAATCCGTTTGAACAAAAAAATGAGACAGTTAAACAAATAATAACTTATATAAAGGAACTATACATTTGTCTCATAAATCGTAACATTGTTCAAATGACCCAACAGAATTCTCCCACAACCGCAGTCGTAGTTTGCACGCAAAATCTCGAGAAGCATGCACCCTCGAATGTCTTAGTGCGTGTAAAAAGACTTTGCTGGGAAATGAAATTTTAATCCTTCCCGACACTCTGAAATATAACGGTTTCCGCGAACAAAGCCCTAAAAAGTATACATATCGTGGATACGGAAGTTATAAATATCGCATTTTTTATTGTTGCTAATTTTTAATCACGCCCAACCAGTCGTGGATGAATCTCTCTGATAATCTATCTAAAGTAATATCCGTAAAGTCATTCAAGCAGAGGTGATTCAGCAGAAATTTTTTTTATCTTTTACCTGAATACCAGGAAGTTTCTCCACTGGCGAGTGATCTCTGGAAAAAAAAACGGATGTAACTTAACACAAAACACGGTTTAAGGACAAACATAAAGCTATTTACGTACCTTCGTATAGATTCTCAATGAAATTTCAAAATAGAGATAAATGACGAAGTTGAAAAAAGTTAGTAATAGGAGTCATTAGGAAATCAAATAAGCCCATATAATTTTTCCCTCAAATGTCATGCCATAAAAGATCGGACTTGGCGTATCTGCGTAGATTTCTGACGCTTAAACAAGGAAACGACTCCCGATAGTTCCAGTGCCATGTACCGACGACATCTTATCTCTGTTAGGTTAGAATAAAATTTTTTTTTTTTTTCACCAACTTGGACTTACTTAAAAGCTTTTACCAGATACCATTACCTAAGTGATTGTACCTCATACACCGTTTTCAGCACACTCAGGGGACATTATCAATTTTTACGTATGCCTCCGGCTTACGTTGCGCCCCAATTACAATATAGTGTTTGGAAACTTTTAGGGGATACCCTACATGCTTATATGGTTGGTCTTATAATCTTTTCTAAATACCTTAGAAGTACATTCACATAAACTAGAGCTAGTGCTACAGGGACAAAGACAAATAATCTCAGAGTAAAGTATCTAAATGTGAGTTTTTAAAAACCGAACATGTTTATCTAGGTTTTATGTGTCTAGTCAAGGTCTTAAAGTAGTCCAAGGTAAGGTGTCGGCTATTCATAACTTCCGGTACCTATTAACGTAAAAGGGGGATACAGCACTTTTGCGCTGTAGTGGGTATTACAATCGTATGTTAATATGTAACTCTTCAATCATGACAGCTCCTTTAACAGATCTTACGAAGAAGAGCGTAGATTTATTATGGTCTGAAAAGCATCAACAGGCGTTCGATATCTTAAAAGCGGAAAATGCAGCTTACCTAACTTAAAAATCCCTGATTTAAATAAGGAATTTTTTTTTATTGCAACAGACGCCTCAGACCAAGGGGTAGGTAGAGGGATTTACTACTTCAGTAATATGATAAACAGTTCTTCCCTATAGCTTTTTATTCACGTAAACTAAAGCCCTCTGAAAGTAAATATGCAGTAATAGGCAAGGAAGGGCTAGGTATCTTTATCACTAGTACATTTTAAGTTCATAATCTATGGCTATCCTGATAAAGTCCTTACTGAACATGATCCTTTACCGAGTTTTTCAAAGGCTTTAATCACAGTCCAAAATGAACTCGGTGACAAATGATCATTCAGGTCTTTTCTTGTTTAGATACGGTTTTAACATAGGTACGGTGTTTCTATATTTTTTAGTCTAATTAATGTTCTTTGCGGTATGGTGCGGGATTGCGGGATAATGCGTCAGCTATGATATTTGCTTTCCCAGGTAGATATCTTATCTTGGCTCCAAGATAAGATATCTACCTGGGAAAGCAAATATCATAGCTGACGCATTATCCCGCAATCCCGCACCATACCGCAAAGAACCATTAATTAGACTAAAAAATATAGAAACATCCGTACCTATTGTTAAAACCGTATCTAAACAAGAAAATTCCTTAACCCAAGAGATCGCGAGCATTGAATATCTGGGTTGGAGCGCAGAACTGTTACAAACTGAACAAAGCAAGAGTCAACAGACATAACCCAAACAATAAACACTTCGAACGGAAACAGAGTCAGCAGCAATAAACACCAAACAATAAACACTTCGAAACGGAAACAGGGTCAGTGGCTAGGCAAAAACAATAAACACTTCGAGCGGAAACCCTAAAGCAAAAGTATATTTAAAGTATGTGTATCAGAATAATGTAATCAAATGTAATATTATATGTAGGTCTGTGACGAGGAAAACCCGAAGAACACAGCAGATGACTAACGACCAGGTATTAGTAATAATCTCTTTCATACCAATCGTCATAAACTGGTTGCATTCCGTCATCCAGGGTTTCCTACTATGTCACAGAAAGCCAAATCACTATTTTACTGGCCTACAATGCTTACAGATATAAAAAGCACATAACTAATTGTAACACGTGTCATGAAAACAAGGGATACACTAAGACACCTGTCAGTTTAAGGGCCTATCCTGTGCCAAATCAATCCTTGAAAGAATATACTTAGAATTATTAACAGAATTACGAGTCTGACAGAGGGAATAAACACTTCTTAGTGTTAATAGTTCCTTGACACGTTATATAGAATTAATAGCACTAAAAACAAACACCGCAATTGAGTGCGTTAGGAATATTTATGAGTGCTAAATCAGTAAACATGGAATTCAACACATGATAATCTGACTCGGGTGGTGTAAATCAATAATAATCTCCTTAACACGTTGTGTGAATTCCTTTCCATTAAGAAAACCAATAATATATTTTATCACCCAGAGTCAATCGGTTTGGTAGAATAACGGATAATTAAATAGGAAGTGTCAATGTCTTACGAGTTACAACTCGTGATGTTGGATCCGAACTGGATTATAGCGGTTCTCGCGGTTTTAAATACCTTTATCATTTATATCTTGTATCTATAGAATTGATGCCGCAAGTAGGCCTTATACGGTACGCCGCTAGAACACTTTTCCACATATTCAAGCCAACCATTAATTTATCAAATATATATAAAAAAAAAATAAATAAATAAATAATATAAAAAAACAATAAATTATGGATACAAGTGGAGTCAATATAATACACTCCGTAAGAAGTCGGAAGGGTTACAAATTATAATAAAAAAGGAATCACGATAAAATCAATAAGCAAAACGTAACCATTAAATATCCAAATATATATGCGTAAAGATTTGAACTCTAACTTAACGCTTTAGTAATGACAAATAAGCTAAAAGTTCAAACACATATCAAAACCTACTGACATATTGTCTGTCCCGGTGATTTATATTCGTAGTCAATGAAAAAAAAATAATTAAATAAATAAATAAATAATAATAATAATAATAAATAAATAAAATAAAATAAAAGAGATTTTAAAGTCAGGAAGTCTAGAAGTGAAAATGTTATCTATGGAATAATCCTATATGAATCTTATACAGGGCTAATAATATATATAGAATTTGTATGGAAACCTTTTTTCATTAGTTTGAATAAGGAATATTTAATTTAACATAATTACAATTATGCAGATTTCCAGCATGAAACTAATATATTGTTCAATTTTGGTACTGTTTTTTTTCAGACATTCTTCTCATGTGGGTCGAGTATTAAAAAACGAAAAATTTATCCTAAAGTCGTATCTCTTACAGCAAGTAACGTAACTCTTAGCTGGCTGAGAGCAATCTCCTGCCAAGTGACGACGTCATCATTGCCGTATCAGCATTTGTTCCTTTTAACCTCAATAATCTGCTTACACAGGCTTCATCTCGCGATTACAAAGCAGGTTGCTGGAGAAAGAATTCTTAGCCCGAACTTCTCATGGGCAAGGCAGACGTTAGGTACAAATGTCTATCCGTATGCGCAATGCAACTTTAGCTAAGGAGTTGCAATCATTTTCAAATTAATAACAAAATAAGCAAATAGAATTTCTATAACAACAAAATGAATAAATTTTTTTTCTGAACCTCATAGACATTTAGAAGTATCACGATATGAATATGAAATATTTACTTGCAACATTAGCCTATTACAATTCAAGTAAAAACATTCATGGGAAAATGTCACATTTTCTTGAAAAACCCAAAGTTTGTTTAGAAATTAGTTACATAGTGGGTTTTTTTCGTTGCATCTCCTACCTATTAATAAAGTTTAAAAATTAACCTCAGAGGATGCGCGCGAGAAAATTGAATATGAAACTTTTGTTAGGGCACATAGGATCAGATTTTATCACAGCTTAATTTCAGTTAGCATAGAGAAATACAGAATCATGATTAATCTTCTCTTTGACTCTTATGTTGCCTGGCAATATTACAAATAGCTCCATTTTCCACTTCTTTGTCTAGTAACTTACTACCAGTAATATCGAATTTTCTTTGAGATTCGTAATGATATCTATTTATTTTTTATAATTATGGATATTTTTACAAGTCATCATAGACCTGGATAGGTTCACTCATTGTTAATGCCATGGATAAAAAAGTTTGTACAGCGGACTCTTTTGAATTCCAAAATATCAGCGAATTCATGTGGGTTAAGTCTGGTCTAAATGGCTCTCTCCCCTCCCCTGTATTTGGATGTTGTCTGAATTTACTTTGCCCTTGTGACAAGTATAATTTCACTTGCAGGCTGATTAATGGAACCTGGTTACAGTATCCTGCAGTATGAGAGTTTCACATCGCAACTTCAAAAAATCGTTCGTCGCAGCGGACGACTACAGTCAAGTAACAACCGCCTACAATGTGAAAGGAATTTCATGGACTTCTTCGACCGACACCGTATCTCGTCGTTATTCTCGTTTTCATGCGGAACGCTCCAGCGGCTGTCGGAATTCGACTACAAAAGGGACATACTTCCGACAATTACGACCCGAAGGATATTCAACTCTACTTTGCTGGCGAAGGACTCGTGCTGGGGATGATTCATCGCGAACGGAATCGTGTAGCTTAGGATGCAGAGAATAAGTATGAGCGCAAAATAGAACGTTGGACCCGCCCAGGCAAATTTTCCCCTTGTTTTAACCATTGAAAAAGGCCTTTTCATTTGGCTAAAGGTGGTTGTCTGGAACTGTGTAATGGACGAAAAGTGGTTCGAAAGCTAGTTAAATGTGAAGTAGTATAACCTCGGTCATGTATCCTATATATATAAAGTATCATGTATCCTATATATAATTGATCATAAATAACAGAGTCGAAATATATCTTTGCGTGTACGCAATAGGAATCTCTTATATAAATGATCATAAATAACGGAATCTAAATATATCTTTGCGTGGTATACCGCAATAGGAAGCTCTTAATAATAAATGATCATAACAATAACGGAATATCTAAAATATTATCTTTGCAGTTGTACGCACTAGGAATATATATATAAATGATCATAAATAACAGAATCTAATTATATCTTTGCGTGTACGCAATAGGAATCTACTTAAAGAGCACATATATTAATCATAATTATATGAATCCATATACATATGTATAAACAAATCAGGTAGCCTCTAATCAATATGTTACCTTTTATCTTGCCAATATCTGCAGTTATTTATGAGTTAGTATATGAATTAATGAATCAGATATATAACATTTAGCATAAAAATCAACGAATCAATCAGCATAACCATTAATAATTTTATCAATTCATATATGAAATTTTTTATCAGTTAAAATATGATTTTTATCATGTTAATCTTCATTCTATGCAATTATCAGAGTACATTAGTATTTTCTGTAGCATATGTATCTTAATGAGATGAAGTGAAAAACTGTATCATTATATATATCATGTGATCACTATTATTTACCAATATCATTGTTTTATATTTTATTACTTGAATCAATTCATGTACACCATGAATTTTTATTTACTTATATATATATATTCACATAGTGTCTGTATCACACTCCTATAAGTCAAATGCAAGTCAAGTTTGAGTAATATTCAGTAGTTGGTTTTGGTAGCTGACCGAGCTGATGTAAGTGTTTACATAATAAAATATGGAATGTTAGTCCATATATATAAAGTCTAAAACTAAGAGGTCAACCAGATTGCTTGCAGGAATGTGATCAGACTAGAGGCGCTAAAGATGACGTATACAATAAGTATGTAGGCTAAGATAACATGCCGTCACCTGTGGTCATTCAATTGTTTATAAACATTAGTCCAAGCTCCTTGCTTGAGACAACTACCGCCTACGTGATCTGTAGCGTGTCTCATTTGATTGTGTGTTCGTATGAAACTATGTCATTGTATGTATGTTCATATGTTCGAACTACTGTCTGTTCCTTCATAACTTGTAACAGAGATGGTAGACAGGCAGAACAGAGTTAGCTATCGTCATTAGAAGACCTGTACCTCTTTACCTAAGCTTTATCATGTAGAGGAATAGGATTAGCCATCATCATTGGCAGAAGCGATCAAGCTATCGTTATTAGAAGACTTGTACAATCATATCTGATCTTCACCATGTAAAACTTCAGAAGAATATATAATTTTTTATACTTAGTGTTTTCTACAAGAACCTCACCGAACCATGAGTTTAACACATCGTCGTAAAGATAATACCGACTTCGTAAGTGATCTACAAAACCCCAGACACTCCATTGAAGATGGAAGTGCAATACCAACCGACTTAGCGTATAGATTATCGCAAGTCTAACATTACCTCATAGGGCGCCTTATCATACAAGGCACAAGCCCTAATATATAGAGATGGACAAAATATGCAAAAAAAGTGGTTTATTACTTTGAATATCAATGTACTAATTTATACCAACTCATTGCTATAGTTAATATAATAAAACTACTTCTGTGGAGCAAAGTATTCATATATTAACGTATTTTCATAGAAACTGAGAAATTTTATTCAAGGGGAATAAATGGCAATTTTTTGACAAAAACCATGATAGATCTCGTTGAAATAATGATAAACATTAGACAGACCATCATGCAATTCTTGACGTTTCTCAAGAGAAAATATCAAATTTCTCTTTCAGTTTTTCCATCTCGGGTTCTTATGAGGTGTCCGTCGCAGACAGTGAGGTTCGTTCAAGTCAGCTTTGTTGACCTTGCTGTCAAAGGTGCTACTGGGAGAAGTTTTTGGTAAGGCACAATGTCTGATTAATTTTCTGAATATGAATATTCGTCACAATGTGTTTAAGTTTGTTCATTATGCTATTTCCTTACAGAAAGTGGAAATATTATTGCATGCACCCGATATGCACACAGTCACACTGCAAAATGATTCAAAATTAGTATCAGTGTTTATGAGCATGATTATAGCAATGGCATTTTTGCGCTTTAAAGAGATATTGACGGTAGTGTAATTTCTTATTTTTAGTAATAACCACGGTGATGTAATCCTTACACAGTGAAAGAAATCTTGCTTGCAAGTTTAGTGCAGCGTTAGATTTTTATACAGTGGAAAGTTCGTAATGACAATGTTTTTTTTTTCTTTTCTGGTGAATTTCCATGACTACATTACTGTGAAACGGTTCTTTCTTTTCATAATGTTGATGTCATGAGACGCACTTTGAGTTTTTATGGCATTCTGAAATTAATCAATTAACCTTCTTCTCTTGCCTACAGGAAGCTCTAAAACTTCTCTCTCTCTGCGAGACGCCTTTGGTCTTCCGTCCCACAGCTGCATCGGTACTTATCGGATCAAGGATGACTTCGGATCCTGCCTGACGGATAACCAGTGTTGCAAAGAAAGATTCAAAGACAATGAATACTTGCAGTGTGCCAGAGGTCTGCACAGTCAGTAGAAAATGACAACACAGGTATTTGTTTCTTAATACTGTTGTTGGTTATTATAAGGAAGTGTTCTTGCACAGCTAAGCCTCTTGATCAGAGATCAAGCGGATTGGTTGGTCAGTTTCCTGCAATTTGTGTTCTTTGCAAGACAGGCTATTAATGCTACGCTCAGTTTCTCATTTTATTAAGTCATATGCATAAAACAGGTTTAGTAGAATAAAACTAAGAGTTAAACCACGTTTTAATGATATCAAAATAATAGACTAAACTGCCTTACAGGGCTCATGATGTCAATGTCACAATTAACTTCACTTCGCTACAGAGGAACTTGGGTATAAAGTAATGAAAATTACTGAATGTGATTGACGTCCCAATATGAAGTTTGAAATTTTAAATGATCATCTTGCCTTATCACTATTCTGATGCTTGAAGCGAGTTTCTGAAGATTTAACACTTTTATTACACAAACTTCTGATTTAATAGTTTTGTTCATACAAGATCCAGATACACTGGTGTTCTGAAAACCTGCATAATCGAGAGAACGGTAGTGACTGGTGAAATATAGCAAGTATATTGTTGCATGAAACATATGGTGAGCACATACCTAGGACTTCTGCAATAATTGGCTGTTCAGTAGACGTTCCTAAAGCTTCTTCTCTGAACGACACAGAGGAAAGCATAACCAAAAAGGTCAGACTTAGGAACCTCATCTTATACCGGCGGGTATCTTCCCAAAAAAACCTGAGAAAAGAAAAAATGGTTTTGTGAGAAATCTTGTCTTCCACTTATTTATGAATTAAACTAGTTAATGAATATATTTGTAAAATTCTTAAAGCAATTATTACTTACACATTACGAGTAAAGATAGCTCACTTCTTGAGAGCCACCCAACGGATACAAGGCAAGACCACCTATACTGCAGTAGGCTATGCGAAGTATGTTTTTATGGTTAGCAGGTGTAGCAAGATTTTAGATCTAATATTACATTCCTATAAACATATTCTGAGCTTAAATATTTGATTCTACGGGATATATGAACACGTCTAACGCTAGAAATAATATGTGCAGTGTGGCGATATTAATTAGGTCTCTTCTTGTAATTGGCAGCAACTTTTCCATGTTTTGTATTCAGGTTTTGGTTGGGATACGACCTTTTTTGCATTATTATTGTAAATGGAGTAAGAAAGGGAAAATAAACAGCGCTGATTGTAGGAGGATCATCGCCGTTAAGGGGCCCCTCATTGTGTAAGTGGCTCTATCCTGTAGACCCAATTAAGGTACAGGACTAAGTATTAATGATTCGTAACCTGTGTAGCCTCATCATTAGTATTGACATCATCTCCATCATTGTTTTTTTTCTGTTCCATCTTGATTGCTTTCTTTTCGCCCGGGTTTTAAGCAATTTGTTTTGTTAGGCCTATTGCCTCATTAGGCCAATCCTAGTAAATTTATATCCAAAACCATAACCTCTTTCTGGTGGTAGAAAATATGATTTTTCTATGTTTTATTGTGTACTTCGTCAGCAAATGAGTATTTTAAGAGATATTTGAACCCATTTTTATATCCTACTGTGAAGGGGAACACGTGGGAAGGATGAGTTTTTGGGTGGGAGAAAAAGTCAAAATTCCTAAGCGAAATAATGTGGGCAAAGTTTACTAACCTAATATAGCTATGAGGCATGGAACCTTTCCTATCTTGTTGTGGGTTGGGAGAGGGGGGGGGGGGGGGGAGGCGGTGGTAACACAGCAGCAGTGACATGGGTCCTATGTTGGTTTTAGCTATGATGCTCTGGTTTTGAATTGTTGAAAATATGCACAACGTCAGTTGCAACTTTCTTGCAATAGTATTGTCTTCGTGATGCTATAAGGAAGATGATATATATCATACATCGAGAGTTACTTAACACTCTCACCTTTATTGCATTCTAAATCAAACAGACTACAATATATGAAGGAAGTAATGTTACGCTTATGTAGAACACAATTTACGAGGAAACTCCAACACTCAGTTAAAAACATTTTATGTTTTGTGAAATTGTTTCACCTAATGTTAAAATGTTACGCAGGTGAAAATACAACCGAAAATAGCTTTTATGCATTAATAAAATAAAATTAAAAATTCTTCATTATAAAAAAAGTGTGACTTTTTGTATCATAGGACTAAGCCTTTAGTTAAAATGTAAGAGTTGAAAATACATTTTATAAGAAGACAAAAGTAAATCCAAACTCGATTTCATTGACCAAGCAAACCATGGTTTCAAGTATACAATTTATTGGAAGAATTTCACAAGTACTAAAATGAGAAAGCTCAAAGGTATGTTGGGCGTGTTACAATGTTAACAGAAATCAAAGGTTATGATGGGTTGCCAGTTATTATGACTCTATATTTAAAATTGGGGTTTTCTTTATAAGAGACTGAATCACCTTCCCAGCATTAACCTTTGTGTACGATTTTGTAGGATTTTGCCTTGAGTATGTATACTCTGTTTTTTTTCATTTGTCCAACCGCCTGTGGTGTTTGCGCATGGTAACACTGCGTCCCGGACTTTAAATAATATCCTAATTCGAATATTAATGGTGTAATTCGCATACAGTAAATTATTAAAACACTTTTCAGTTGCAAATGTACACCCAGGTATCCTTTTATTGACCTAAAACTTAAACATATCGTAACTATTTAAAATCCGGGACACAGTGTTACCATGCGCGACCACCACAGGCAGATGGACAGATGGAAAAAGAAAAAAAGGAGTGTAGACTACACACTTAAACATTACCAATTCCGGATGAGAGAGGGAAGTTGAAAGTGGCCTTAGTCTTGTCATGTGTCAAAAAGGAAGTCACGAGAAGGCAACATGGTACCTTAGTAGCCTATAGTGCAATGGCAGTTGGTCATATTGGCCAACCCTAACAAAAAGTGACAGATTAAGTAAGAAAGTAAGGTACAACACTACCAGCTGATCTCTGTTCAAGAGACTTGGGCAGTGTGAGAGCATCTCTTGAACAGAACCAGAGACAATAACAGCAAATGGATTGCTTTTCTCTTCACAACACTTTGAATCTGGCAGGCAGGAGTCGAAGTTGTCCCTAAGCTGACAAACGCCTATGCAGTCGTGGGACCCTTCATTGAAGGCCGCTTGGGGAACGATTGATATTTGACCAGGTTGAGGTCCAGGTAGGGGTGGCGGGTCGGAGCTTGTCCTCATGTTTCTGTAGTCTTCGTGGATGTTCAATGAAAATATTTCCGAGTTTACCGTTGCTGAGAGAAGTAGAATTTTGAATGTGAAAACCGTACTTTTCCAGTAACATTTTAAGCAATCATTTCTTTACTGTAGTTTACCATATAAGCTGCATGAATGCGATTACTGTAGCTGGAATTACGTTACTAAAATGGCGCTAAATTGGATATCACATCATAATGGTGTGAACACAAACCTGACATTCGTTCGCAAGATATCACGTGCATGAAATAAATAGGAAAGGCACTTTTTTCATACCAGCAACATCTCCCAGTAGGACCAGGGAAAGCAGAGCCACGAGGCTTACTTGAAGGAACCTCATTATGTTCGATGAGCATCTGGGAAGGACCTGAGAAAGAGAGAGAGAAATGGAGCGAGGAAATTGTTATAATCATCTTATTATGAGGTTTATCGTAATGTTAGATAAAAGAAGATAGTTCAGCAACCATGGATTCACATTTCTCGGCCTATTCTTAGCCAGTTACAAATTGAAACCTAACGTCTTATACGTATCTTCCACATCTTCAAGAACCGGTAAGTCTAATCCACCAGGAACCAGGAGAAAAAAGTTCGCCTTGCGGTGTGGCGTAAATATGGAAATGCGCCATAATTTTCCTAGATCATTTACCTTCTGATACACTTTACCATAACGCCATATGCATTGAGGATTATCCCTCCCTACATGGTTTACTAAAACGAAAACACTTCTGCACCAATTAATTTTGAGGATAACGTTGCAAACGCTACACAAATCGAATATAACAACCTGGTGATAACTGCGTGCACACGACATCCTTCGTAGCACATCTTCCATTACAAAGTAGGGTTTTCGTGGATGAGTGGCTTTCACTAATCTTAAAAGGCCCTGTTGTCGTCCTTACCTTAGTGGAGAAGAGGAATAATGTCCAGACGCTTCTTCTCGATTGTAGGAATCTTCTGATGTTCGTGGCTGCACTGGGGAAGACTGTCACAGCAGGCTAAGGAGCAGAGCCGTAGCTATATACGGCTCTGGAACGGAGTGGTCTCACTTTCTCACTCACTAAGCGCCTCACCACGTTCAAGGGCAAAGAGGTGACGTAGCTTCTGCGATTGGTGGCTGTGAAAAGGAGGGAGTGGCGTTTGGAAGCAGTGGCATGCAATCTACCTTCGAATCGTCCTCTCTCTCTCTCTCTCTCTCTCTCTCTCTGACTTTAGTTGCCGAGAGCTTTTAATTGTCCTCGAACTCGAAGTTTGCTTTAAGTGTGTTCTTTGTATTTCACAGACACTATATTTAATGTACATACATACTTAATGTATATATACATACATACATACATACAATACATATATATATATATATATATATATATATATATATATATATATATATATATGCAGAAGCCAGGTACTATGTCGTACCTCTAAGTAAATGGGGATACAATCCACAATGAAGTAAAATCCTCTTGTAGTTTAAAATATATATTTCTTGTACAGGATTAAGCTTACGACCATCAGCTGTGGTCTTGTTCACTAAAATGTGATGTCACCTCAAGGAACTGACAAGTAGGAGCACAAACATTTGAAAAAACAACGGTTAGGTAACAAGCTAGTTTATATTATGAATGATCAGGCGGTTGAGCCCTCGTCCTTTCCAGAATTCGTCTTGATCTTCGTGGGGGAATGTTTCTATTGTCAACTGCTTGTTCTCTGCTGGTTGGGTGGTTTGTTGGAGAAATGACCTGAGAGGAGTAAACAGGAGAGGAAGCAGCATCGTCATTGGCGCACATATTTCTAAAGTTTGAAATTTTCCCTTTTCTACATATCTCTTCACAAATAGCTGTATTTTCTGTAGTACCAGTATTTCCTGAAAAGGTCTCGTTTAATGAAATTAACGCCCCTTCTACTACTCGTCTCAAAGTCCTGTCGTTACATGCAAAAACAACCTTTGTACCTTTAAAATTTATTGCGTGGTTTTTCTCCCATGCATGTTGCGCAATTGCACTGTATGAACTTCCCCTTCTGCAAGCAGCAACGTGTTCTTCCCTTCTCTTATCAATGGAACGTCCGCTTTCTCCCACGTAACATTCATTGCAATCACTGTAAGGTATTACATATACTCCTACATTCTCTCTATTACCAGGGTTTTTTTTAATGAGTTTCTTCTTGATTGTACTGTTGTACTGAAAAACTATGTTGAAGCCGTTCTTTTTTTCCTTTAAGCTGCCTAGAAAATTTATTAAGTTCTCTATTATAAGGAAGAGCAAGAGATGCCTTAAAATCTACCTTTTCAGTTATATCATGTGGGGCGTAAAACATCGATCTAGCTTTAGATAGAGACTGCAGTATAAATAACTTTGGGTAACACAGTTTAGTAAAACTATCTACCAAGAAATTTATTTCTGTGTCAATGAACTGGGGATCACATATTCGGTATGCTCGAAAAAACAAATTGGTTAAAACGTTGTGCTTTACTTTAGGTTCATGATATGAAAAGTAGTAATGAATATAAGTGTTTGTGTGGGTGTTCTTCCTATACACGCTGAATTTAAAGTCACTACTCACTGTGTCTTTATGAACTACCATATCTAGAAAGGGAAGCCTATTTTCCATTTCCACTATAAATTTAATAGAGGACAAAAAACCATTAAGCAACTCTAAAAACCTATGAAAGGCTTCCTCGCCGTGTCTATATATTAGGGCTGTTGCCTCGTATAATAAGGCGCCCTATGAGGTAATGTTAGACTTGCGATAATCTTACGCTAAGTCGGATGGTATTGCACTTCCATATTCATTGGAGTGTCTTGGGGTTTGTAGATCACTTACGAAGTCGGTATTATCTTCTTTGATTATGACGACGATGTGTTAAACTCATGATGATTCGGCAATGATGTGAGGTTCTAGTAGAAACATGAAGTTTAAAAATACTTATATTCTCTGAGATTACATGGTGAAGATCAGGTAGGATTGTACATGTCTTCTAATGACGATAACTTGATCGGTTCTGCCAATGATGATGGCTAATTCTATTCTCTCTACATGATAAAGCTTAGGTAAAGAGGTACAGGTCTGCCAATGATGATGGCTAACTCTATTCTGTTCTACATGATAAAGCTTAGGTAGAGAGGTACAGGTCTGCCAATGATGATGGCTAACTCTATTCTGCCTACCATCTCGGTTACAATCATAAAGGAAGCAGACAGTAGCTCGAACATATGAACATACATACAAATGAGACACGCTACAGATCACGTAGGCCGTTTGAATTATAGGTCGCGGTAGTTGTCTCAAGCAGGGAGCTTGGACTAATGTTTCAAAACAAATGAATGAACACAGGTGACGGCACGTCATCTTAGCCTACATACTTTATCGTCTCTGGTCTGATCACATTCCTGCAAGCAATCTGGTTGACCTCTTTAGTTTTATGGAGTAACATTCCATATTTTTATTATGTAAACACTTACATAAAAGCTCGGTCAGCTACCAAAACCAACCACTGAATATTACTCAAGCTTGACTTGCATTTGACTTATAGGATTGTGATACAGACACTATGTGAATATATATAGATATATAGAAAATACTTATAAGTAAAAAAAATTCATGGTGTACACAAATACAGATTCAAGTAATAAAATATAAAACATAATGATATTGGTAAATAATAGTGATCACGTGATATATACTGATACAGTTTTTCACTTTATCTCATTAAGATACATATGCTACAGAAAATACTAATGTACTCTGATAACATGATAAAAATCATATTTTAACTGATAAAAATTTCATATATGAATTGATAAAATTATTAATGTTTATGCTGATTGATTCGTTGATTTTTATGCTAACTGTTATATGTCTGCAGTTATTGGTTAGATAAAAGGTAACAGATTGATTATAGGCTACCTGATTTATTTATACATATGTATATGGATTCATATAATTATGATTAATATATGTGCACTTTAAATAGATTCCTATTGCGTACACGCAAAGATATATTTCGATTCTGTTATTTATGATCATTTATATATAGGATACATGACCGAGGTTATACTACTACACATTTAACTAGCGTTTGAACAACTTTTCGTCCATTACACAGTTCCAGACAACCACCTATAGCCAAATGAAATGGCCAATTCCAAATGGTTAAAACAACGGGAAAATTGCCTGGCGGGGTCCAACGTTCTATTTCGGCCTCATACTTGTTCTCTGCATCCTAAGCCACATGATTACATTCGCGATGAATAAAATCACCCCCAGCACGAGTCCTTCGCCAGCAAAGTAGAGTTGGATATCCTTCTGGTCGTAATTGTCAGAAGTATGTTCCTTTTGTAGTCGATTTCCGACAGCCGCCAGAGCGTTCCGCATTAAAACGAGATTAACGACGGGATACGGGTGTCGGTCGAAGAAGTCCATTAGATAAGCTTATTCACTTATGATGGGGCTTATTCCTTTCACATTGTAGGCGGTTGTTACTTGACTGCCGTCGTCCGCAGCGACGAACGATTTTTTGAAGTTGCGATGTGAAACTCTCGTACTGCAGGATACTGTAACCAGGTTCCATTAATCAGCCTGCAAGTGAAATTATACTTGTCACAAGGGCAAAATAAATTCAGAACATCAAATACGGGAGGGAAAGAGCCATTAAGACCAGACTTAACCCACATGAATTCGCTGATATTTTTTGGAATTCAAAAGAGTCAGCTGTACACACTTTTTTATCCATGGCATTAACAATGAGTGAACCTATCCAGGTCTATGATGACCGCAAAAATATCCATAATTATAAAAAATAAACAGATATCAATACGAATCCCAAAGAAAATTCTATATTACTGGTAGTAAGTTACTAGACAAAGAAGTGGAAAACGGAGCTATTTGTAAGATTGCCAGGCAACATAAGAGTCAAAGAGAATATTAATCATGATTTTGTATTTCTCTATGCTAACTGAAATTAAGCTGTGATACAATCCGATCCTATGTGCCCCTAACAAAGGTTTCATATTCAAATTTCTCGCGCGCATCCTTTGAGGTTAATTTTTAAAACTATTAATAGGCTAGAGCTGCAACGAAAGAACCCACTATGTAACTAATTTCTATATAAACTTTTGGTTTTTCAAGAAAATGTGACATTTTCCCATGAATGTGATTTACTTGAATTGTCATAGACTAATGTTGCAAGTAAATTTTTCATATACATGACTTGATATTCTAAATGTCTATGAGGTTCAGAAAAAATTAATTCATTTTGTTGTTATAGAAATTCTATTTGCTTATTTTGTTTATTAATTTTAAAACGATTGCGAGTTGTATTGCACACACGGATAAGAATAGGTTATGGCTATGTCATGTCATCGTGACCTATGAACCACATGTGAAGTTCATGAGCTAAGCATTCCTCTCTCCAGTCAACCTGCTTCGCAAGCGGTTTATTGAGGTTAAAAAGAACAACGATGAGTCGGGCGACGCGCCATGCACCTTCAGAACTGATGACGTCGTCCTGGCAGGAGATTGCTCTCAGCCAGCTTAGAGTTACATTACTTGCTGTAAAAAATAAATACGACTTTAGTATAAATTTTTTTGTTTTTTAATACTCGACCCACACGAGAAGAATGTCTGAAAAAAAACAGTACCAAAATTTAACAATATATTAGTTTCATGTTGAAAATCTGCATGATTGTAAATAAATGTAATTATGTTAAATTAGACATTCCTTATTCAAACTAATGAAAAGGGTTTCCATACAAATTCTATATATATTATTTGCCCTGTAAGATTATTCGCATAGATATACATTTTCCCTTCTAGACTTCCTGACTTTAAAATCTCTTTTATTTTATTTTATTTTATTTATTTATTATTTTTTTTTCATTGACTACGAATATAAATCACCGGGACAGACAATATGTCAGTAGGTTTTGATATGTTTTTGAACTTTTAGCTTATTTGTCATTACTAAAGCGTTAAGTTAAAGTTCAAATCTTTACACATATATATTTGGATATTTAATTAACTTATGGTTACGTTTTGCTTATTGATTTTATCGTGATTCCTTTTTTATTATAATTTGTAACCCTTCCGACTTCTTACAGAGTGTATTATATCGACTCCACTTGTATCCATATTTATTTTATTTTTTATATTTATTTATTCATATATTTTTTTATATATATTTGATAAATTAATGGTTGGCTTGAATATGTAGAAAAGTGTTCTAGCGGCGTACCGTATAAGGCGGCTACTTGTGGTATCATTTCTACAGATACAAGATATGAATGATAAAGGTATTTAAAACCGCGAGAACCGCTATAATCCAGTTCGGATCCAATATCACGAATGTAACTCGTAAGACATTGACACTTTCCTATTTATCTCTTATTCTACCAAACCGATTGACGCTGGGTGATAAAATATAGTACTGGTTTTCATAATGAATAGGAAGTCACACAACGAGTTAAGGAGATTATTATTGATTTACACCACCCGAGTCACAGATTATTATGTGTTGAATTCCATGTTTACTGATTTAACACTCATAAATATTCCTAGCGCACTCAATTGCGGTGTTTGTTTTTAGTGCTATTAATTCTATATAACGTGTCAAGGAACTATTAACGCTAAGAAGTGTTTATTTCCTCTGTCAGACTCGTAACTCTGTTAATAATTCTACGTATATTCTTTCAAGGATTAATTTGGCACGTGATAGGCCCTTAAACTGACAGGTGTCTTAGTGTGTCCCTTGTTTTCATGACACGTGTTACAATCAGTTATGTGCTTTTTATATCGGTAAGCATTGTAGGCCAGTAAAACAGTGATTTGGCTTTCTGTGACATAATAGGGAATCCTGGATGATGGAATGCAACCAGTTTAGGACGATTGGTATGAAAGAGATTATTACTAATACCTGGTCGTGAGTCATCTGCTGTGTTCTTCGGGTTTTCCTCGTCACGGACCTACATATAACATTACATTTGATTACATTATTCTGATACACATACTTTAAATATACTTTTGCTTTAGGGTTTCCGCTCGAAGTGTTTATTGTTTTGCTTAGCCGTTGACCCTGTTTCCATTCGAAGTGTTTATTGTTTTGCTTATTGCTGCTGACCCTGTTTTCCTTCGAAGTGTTTATTGTTTTGCTTATTGCTGTTGACTCTTGCTTTGTTCAGTTTGTAACAGTTCTGCGCTCCGACCCAGATATTCAATGCTCGCGATCTCTTGGGTTAAGGAATATTCTTGTTTAGATACGGTTTTAACAATAGGCACGGATGTTTCTATATCTTTTTGTCCAATTAATGGTTCTTTGCAGTATGGTGCGAGATTGCGGGATAATGCGTCAGCTATGATATTTGCTTTCCCAGGTAGATATCTAACTTGGCTCCAAAACCTGAATGATCATATGTCACCGAGTTCCTTTGGGACTGTGATTAAAGCCTTTGAAAAACTCGGTAAGTGACTCATGGTCAGTAAGGATTTTATCAGGATAGCCGTAGATTATGAACTTAAAATGTACTAGTGAGTTAAAGATACCTAGCCCTTCCTTGCCTATTACTGTATATTTACTTTCAGAGGGCTTTAGTTTACATGAATAAAAAGCTATAGGAAAGAACTGTTTATCATATTACTGAAGTAGTACCCCTCTTACCCCTTGGTCTGAGGCGTCTGTTGCAATAAAAAAAAAATCCTTATTTAAATCAGGGATTTTTAAGTTAGGTGAGCTGCATTATTCCGCTTTTAAGATATCGAACGCCTGTTGATGCTTTTCAGACCATAATAAATCTACGCTCTTCTTCGTAAGATCTGTTAAAGGAGCTGCTATGATTGAAGAGTTACATATTTGCATACGATTGTAATACCCACTACAGCGCAAAAGTGCTGTATCCCCTTTTTACGTTAATAGGTACCGGAAGTTATGAATAGCCGACACCTTACCATGGACTACTTAAGACCTTGACTAGACACATAAAACGTAAATAAACATGTTCGGTTTTTTAAAAACTCACATTTAGATATTTTACTCTGAGATTATTTGTCTTTGTCTCTGCAGCACTAGCTCTAGTTTATGTGAATGTACTTCTAAGGTATTTAGAAAAGATTATAAGACCAACCATTAGGCATGTTGGGTATCCCCTAGAAGTCTCCAAACACTATATTGTAATTGGGACGCAACGTAAGCCGGAGGCATACGTAAAAATTGATAATGTCCCCTGAGTGTGCTGAAAACGGTGTATGAGGTACAATCACTTAGGTAATGGTATCTGGTAAAAGCCTTTAAGTAAGTCCAAGCTGGTGAAAAATTTATTCTAACCTAACAGAGATAAGATGTCGTCGGTTCATGGCACTGGAAACTATCGGGAGTCGTTTCCTTGTTTAAGCGACAGAAATCTACGCAGATACGCCAAGTCCTATCTTTTATGGCATGACGTTTGAAGGAAAAATTATATGGGCTTATTTGATTTCCTAATGACTCCTATTACTAAAATTTTTCAACTTCGTCATTTATCTCTATTTTGAAATTTCATTGAGAGTCTATACGAAGGTATGTATATAGCTTTATGTTTGTCCTTAGACCGTATTTTGTGTTAAATTACATCCGTTTTCCCCAGAGATCACTCGCTAGTGGAGAAACTTCCTGGTATTCAGATAAAAGATACAAAAAAAAATTCTGCTGAATCACCTCTGCTTGAATGACTCTACGGATATTACTTTAGATAGAGTATAAGAGAGATTCATCTACGACTGGTTGGGCGTGATTAAAAATTAGCAATAATAAAAAATGCGATATTTATATGTATAGGTTTTGTGGATTACTAGATTAACTTGTTGCTGTGAGTCAACTGTATATAGGGCTTTGTTCGCGGAAATCGTTATATTTCAGAGTGTCGGGAAGGATTAAAATTTCATTTCCCAGCAAAGTCTTTTTACACGCACTAAGACATTCGAGGGTGCATGCGTCTCGAGATTTTGCGTGCAACTTGCGACTGCGGCTGTGGGAGAATTCTGTTGGGTCGTTGAACAATATCACAATTTATGAGACAATGATTTGTTCCTCTATATAAGTTATTATTTGCTTAACTCTCTCTTTTTGTTCAAACGGATTTTAATATGTTTGAAGGTTTATAGAATTTCCTTTGATAAACACGCCTTATTTTACAGGAGGTAATATAATATTTTGTATACCCCTAGATGGATATCTTACAATTACACTAGATACAGATCAATGTTTTTTATAACTATAGAGGTATCTGTAAGCGCTCGCTTATCCGGACTTCTCATTAGGGAAGTTCGAACAACAGACTGTGAGTCCGTAAATACAGGATATTACGTGTACTAAAGGAATAAAACAAGATATTCTAATTTTTACGGCCCGCGTTTACAGTCGGGCTTAATACACCACTACTTATAATAACTTATGTAAATTTTTTAAAAAAAAAGAAAACCAAGAACCTGCTCTGATTACTTGATACGGTCGTGTGATGCATAGGGAAATTCCTTTTAAATTTTTCCAACATCGCTCTCCCTTTCCGCTGAAGTCGCTTATATTGGAATGTGCTTTGCTTGCTACACTCGGCAGATCTAACTGACCCTGACCGTTGACTAGGTGACACAGTAACCGAGTTTGCTTTGTTTGATTCTGATATTTAGGGCTACTGTTTACCATCGGCAACGTATTGTGTGTTTTTAGCATTCTGTTGTTGGTTACGTATAAAGCAACGAACGTATGAATGACGAACTATTAGGAACTGAGCGATTACTATTTAGACAAGTTATCTCTACTGCATTCAATATTAACTGTTTGTACTTGCTGTTGTTTACTTCATTCTTTGCTAACATTTGAAATAGTGAGGGATCCTGGTCAGCGCATTTAGCCTAATGAAAGTTTTTTATAGACATGTTATTCCTTGCAATCCAGCCATATTTTTAAAGTTAAGTTGAGTCATTGAGGTTAGATTTTTTTTATATAACTCAAAAAACTCAAGGCTAAAACTGTGATCGGGACTTTGCAAAGGAGCATTTATTGTCATGACCCGAAATAATGTTACCTCTAATTTATCTAGATTTGTACGGGTGTTCCACTTGTTTTTGTGTGTTTTCTAATCACTACGGTGCCTAACGACCCTATCCATGCATCTGTATAAATACAGACGTCCACTGCGTAAACACAGATTCACTGTTTAATATGATTTGTTACGTAAAGGATTAATAATCACCCAAAATGATAAAATTAACGTAGTATATGATTACGATATTTCAGGAGAACTTCTGGAAACAGACACTCAAAGATAAAAACTCGCAGTAGCGAAATCCCATTGATGTAGATAATTTCTGTAAAAAAGTAAGATTAAGAATGTCTCGTAACTTCAGCCACAGGAATAACAAAATTCGACCTGTAAAGGAAACACTCAGTTACTCCAAATGAATAAAAAAATTGCAATTAGCTTGCTTTTGTGGGAAGTCACGGTGTTCCGATAACGACACACGGCCTTGGTCCTCCTTCTGTTTTTAGCGGATGACCTGGTTTGGCTTCAGTTTTCCCCGTGCGTGTTGTTTGGAGGATTTGAGCCCTTGAAGATCTGATGCTGCAGACGCGTTCGGTTTGTTTCTTGAAGTGCCGGAAACGCTCAATAACGATGTTTTCTTGAATGATTCTAATGAGAGACGAAGCTTGCGTTGCCGTAGGAAAAGGACATGTCGGGTTTGTTTCTTGAAGTTATTCACTACTGAAAACGCTCACTAAACGATGATACTAAGTTGCTTGAAGAATCTGCTGCTTTCGTCGTCGTTGACTTCTGATGCGATTCATTATTCTGGTTTTTCTTCGGAAGACGTTGTAGAGTTCTTCTGGTAATCTGCCACCATTATTAGGGCTGTTGCCTCGTATAATAAGGCGCCCTATGAGGTAATGTTAGACTTGCGATAATCTTACGCTAAGTCGGTTGGTATTGCACTTCCATATTCATTGGAGTGTCTGGGGGTTTGTAGATCACTTACGAAGTCGGTATTATCTTCTTTGATTATGACGACGATGTGTTAAACTCATGATGATTCGGCAATGATGTGAGGTTCTAGTAGAAACACGAAGTATAAAAATACTTATATTCTCTGAGATTACATCGGTTCTGCCAATGATGATGGCTAATTCTATTCTCTCTACATGATAAAGCTTAGGTAAAGAGGTACAGGTCTGCCAATGATGATGGCTAACTCTATTCTGTTCTACATGATAAAGCTTAGGTAGAGAGGTACAGGTCTGCCAATGATGATGGCTAACTCTATTCTGCCTACCATCTCGGTTACGATCATAAAGGAAGCAGACAGTAGCTCGAACATATGAACATACATACAAATGAGACACGCTACAGATCACGTAGGCCGTTTGAATTATAGGTCGCGGTAGTTGTCTCAAGCAGGGAGCTTGGACTAATGTTTCAAAACAAATGAATGAACACAGGTGACGGCACGTCATCTTAGCCTACATACTTTATCGTCTCTGGTCTGATCACATTCCTGCAAGCAATCTGGTTGACCTCTTTAGTTTTAGTCTTTTATATATATATGGAGTAACATTCCATATTTTATTATGTAAACACTTACATATAAACAATAAAAACATCATCTACATACCTAACCCAAATTTCGGGCTTGATGTCTTCCGGTAGTGTGTCAACGTAAACCTTTTCGAAAAATTCCATGCATAAGTTAGCCAATATAGGGGAGAGAGGTGAGCCCATCGAGACCCCGGATTTTTGTTGATAGAACGAACCATTAAACTCAAAATTTGTAGATTCAACGCAAATGCTAATCAAATGACAAAATTTATCTATGTGCATAGGTGGCTTGAAAATTTTATCTGATACTAATTTCTTCAAGTTGTTGAGCACGAAACTCAGTGGTACATTCCTGAATAAAGAAACTATATCTAGACTGTACATAGAACCTATGTAATTCTTTTCCTTAATTTGATCCATAAAATCCATACTGTGCTTAATGTGAGATTTCGAAATTGTCCCTATTAATTTCCCCAAAACCTCCGCTAACCATGACGACAGATCCGACTGAGGATTGTTGCAGCTAGCGACAATGGGTCTTAAAGGACACCCCTCCTTGTGAATCTTGGGAGTTCCGTAAAAATAACTAAAAGACGGCAGTTTTCTCGCTAGCTTACTCAGGACACTATTTCTGGTTTCTTTTTCCACACCACTGCTAACTACGGCTTTTATTTTCTTGTTAAATTCAGACTGCAAATCGCTAATGCAAGGGGGTTTCGTTACTTTTAGGTATGTGTTACTATCGTTTAAGAGCCTGTGTGCCTTGATCAGGTAATTGTTCTTATTCATAACCACTACACAGCCTCCTTTGTCTGCTTTTAAAATTTTAATACTTGAATTCTTCTTCAATCTATCTAATGCCAAGTTGAAACGTCGTGGTAAATGATCTAGCTTCTTCTCAAAACTATGAAGCAACATGCCTTTAATAAAATCTAGCCTAGGACTTAATTTTTCTCTGGGCACTGAGGATATTGATTTCCTTAGAGGAATTGGTAGCATCAATCAATTTAATTACAAGCTTTCTGGAGTAAACTTAGATTTTATTAAAGGCATGTTGCTTCATAGTTTTGAGAAGAAGCTAGATCATTTGCCACGACGTTTCAACTTGGCATTAAATAGATTGAAGAAGAATTCAAGTATTAAAATTTTAAAAGCAGACAAAGGAGGCTGTGTAGTGGTTATGAATAAGAACGATTACCTGATCAAGGCACACAGGCTCTTAAACGATAGTAACACATACCTAAAAGTAACGAAACCCCCTTGCATTAGCGATTTGCAGTCTGAATTTAACAAGAAAATAAAAGCCGTAGTTAGCAGTGGTGTGGAAAAAGAAACCAGAAATATAGTCCTGAGTACGGTAGCGAGAAAACTGCCGTCTTTTAGTTATTTTTATGGAACATTTGTTATAAATAAATAATAGGGATTAGATATCTGTTTGGTTTAGTAAATACAACATTTTCGGGGTCACAACTCTGCGTATAAAACATTATACTTTTTAACAATAATATCTAATTGTTCAGCCTAGTCAGGGAAAGAAAAAAATCTCCCTGAAAAGCTCCAGAAACTGGCTATATGAGAATAGCTTTCATTGTGCCTACCCAGCCTATAACAATAGAGGAACTGTACTTAGCCCACCCACCATTCACCAGTACCGTGGCGTTCACCACTCAGAGTCCCAATTTTAAGCCTCTTCTGGGCACCTACGTCATCTGAGGGAGCGCGGTGGTGAGAACCATTAAGAACGTAGGTCTAACACACCGTCAAGAATCTTTTTAGAAGAGAATTTTTTTGATAATGTGATCTTTCAAATATCAAAAGAATGTAAATAAAACAACATTTGCATTTTAAAAATATTTTATCAAGTTAAAACTTTTATTTTTTTTTCTTAGTGCCTCCCTGCATGGTGTTGCCCTTGACGTTTCCTATACTTTATCAAATTATTAAGATATCTCATTCGAAAATAGACGGATATCTTTACATTAAAAGCTATAACATCGTCAGGAACTTCAATATTAGACTTTTTCAATTCAAAGCAAAGCTTTTTAAAACAATGTTTGCCCTCTATGAGTGCTTTCCCGCGTACAGCATTAAAGATCTCCCGCATTATTACTAACTGTGAAAAAAAAAATGACTAGAAGGTACATGCAATTCCCCTCTACTTACACATTCTATCCAAGTATCACTCTTTGGTACTTCTTTATTCTTAGTTCCAAACTCAGGGTATTTCACACAAAATTTTTTGACAATATATCCCCCAATGTATTTAAGAGCCTTCTCCTCAATTACTCCCTCGATATCTTTTTTTTATTTCTGTTTGCTCTCAAAAGGTCTTCTTCCTCATCAAAAACATCTTTTTCTAGATCAAACTTTAAATTTCTAAACATCTGTGTTGTAAGACATATTTCTAAAGCTAACCCCCTTTCTTTTGTTACATATATACTCATCTTCATCGACAAATTCAATGGATTTTTCAACTGAGGTGATATTACGCTTTTCACTTATTACCTTCATCTCCTTCCCTAACAACAATTTTTTTAGCATAAATTTAAAATTCACTGCATTTGGATGATCATGGTGACCATCCATTTGCCTTATGCACCCAAAGAAATGTTCAAGGTAATCTTGATTTAATCTTTGTGTCAGTAGGTAGTCAATACTATGAGAGGCTTTTAACATATTAAACAATGCAATGGTGGATTTACATGATAAATTATTCCTTTCTGGAACTTGAAAAGACTTTTTGTATTAGGACTTTTAACTCTCATAGTACTCATTACCTCGATGCCCTGGAGCAGTGTACCTGTTGTTTTTCTACATCAATACCAAAAGCATTGCTTTTACCAAACTCTCCATACATGCAAGAAGAATTCATGATATCAAACCAGTCATTCATTAAAAGAATAAAATCGGACGTTTCACTCCAATTTTGACATTTCAACAGTCCCCTTTCTCCTAAATATTTTACTGAATTGGCACATGATCTAGACAGCAGTTGCACTGCTAATTTAACGCGCTGTCTTTGTTGACCGATTACATTTAAATGCATTTCATTGATCTTATATGCAAGCCCATAGTCTGTTTTGGTTTTACTAAGCATTTCTCGTATACTAGCATTTAGTTTCCAATCCATTTGACCATGTGTCGGTTTGTCCGGCTCAGTATTATGGTACTGAGTGCTTACACTAGTCGCAACTCCTGCATACGCTGCTCACGGGATTACGGCCAAAATTGGAGCAGTGGAAAGAAGGAAGTTTGCTATAGACACTGCTGCGTCTGTATTTTGTAGTTATCTGGAAGTTTGTTTATGAAATGCAACTGTTTCTGTCTTTGGGTGACCAACTTGTGTAATGAATGTTATTTTCCCATTTTCAGAACGTCTCGTTGCACCCGGTGGCGCTACAGAAGCAATCGCTCGGTGAGTACCAGTTATAATGTGCTTTAATTATCCTTTTGGAAGGAATTTAAGTTTGTATTAGTTTTAACTGTTGACTCCCCAGTGGTGAAATGCTGGGTACTTTTTCTCTTTTTTATCAATGTTTTTTTGTCGTTAGTCACACACACACACACACATATATATATATATATATATATATATATATATATATATATATATATATATATATATGTGTGTGTGTGTGTGTGTGTATGTATATATGTATATTTTTATATTTTATAATAATAATATATTTAATAAATATAAAAATTATATATAATATATATTATATATGTCACTTTTTTTTAATGCCTGTGAAAACTGATGGCATTTCTAAGTCTATTTCTTATTTAACGTCGTCCACGAGCTTCTTCTGAAAACCAATTTTCTTTTTCATAAACTGTGGGAGGCTAAATTATAATTTTTATTTGTCTCTTAGTGTTTGTATGATCTTCACTTCTGGCAGTATTTTGTTGTATAGTCTTGGTGCGCAATGTTCAGATATAGAAAAAGCGCTAAAGTTGCGGATTGTGTTTTAATCTTTTCGTTCGTATAGTATTTAAAAATCGGGGTGCATGCAATCGTTCGTCTACTTCGTGTTGTGATTCCAGGACTTAATTTCACTCCTAGCTCATATATATTTTGTGAAATTCATTTGCAAACTGTTCAACTCCGGACTCTGTTGCATGACCAAGTCGGGTCATTTCAATATTGTCACCCTCTTTTGGAAAGTAACGAGCATTTTTCTCTTATTCTTATTTGGTCAACTCCCCCCCAACCCCCCATAACCTCGTTGGCTCCTTTGATGAATGAGAAATAGGGGGGCATGAAAGAGAGAGAGAGAGAGAGAATGCTCAACGTTTGGGATAGTCAGTCTGTTTCGAAGATTTTGTTCATTTGCATTAAAGGCGACGGGATCTTTAGTTATAAAGGTATATGATGTGTTCCTTCCCTTGGAGGTTATAGGTCATCACCCACTGTCTCCTTTTTGTCACCCTACGGCAATTGTACTTTTGGCTACGCGGCAGTTGTTTAATTACTGACATCCCTGAGAAGTCAGAAACTTGCTTCATTTAGAATAAAAATTGCGATTCGCTGCATGTCTGATAAACAGTCAAACTTCGCATTGACGCACAGTAGCAGGAATTCGGTGACCTGAGTTTATAATATATCGTTTGTGGCGTTTCATCAGTGTTGACAGATATGTATATACTGAACTTTCGACATCCTCTTATTTTTTTATTTTACATCTCTTCGTGTATTTTACATGAAAAAAAGTGGAAGGCATTATTGACGCTTTAGTATAGTTTCTGATATTCTCAAAGAAGGAAAGACACATCATTGTCTCTACTTATGCTATGTCGGTTTCATGTAGGATGGAAAGGCCAGTGACACCATTTGCATTTGGTGTAAGATATCGAATGAAATACAAGTTTATATATCATCTATAGTATCTGGGTGCCTGCAAGTTGAACATTAATAGGTCTACATGTTTTTGTGTTGCTTTCCTTAGAAGACCCCAACTTTCTCGCAGCTGTAATTATGACTTCGTCGTCGTCGTTGGTGTTTGACCATGCTTATACATGAGCTTTTCTGTATGTCTTGTTTATATATCCATCATCCTCTCTTGTCAGCTTTTCCCACCCCTCAACTCTCTAAAGCATCTTGATTCTCTTACAAGCTCAGTTGCCATTTCCGTGTGGTTGTGGTTGCTGTCTCCCCAAATAGGAGACAGCCGAAGCGTCGTCAACACAAAAGTGAGGCTCATTCTGACTGGCTGATGTGGACTCGGAAGCAGTCAGTCGTCTTCTTCCTTCCCTAATAGGAAGGAGAAGACGACAACGAGGACGACGATTGACGACTTCTCCCCATGAATGAATTCGGTAGGGTTTCACTGCTAAAGGAAATGGAAGGTTGTACTGAGGGGTTAATCTCATCCTTTATCTGGATCATCGTGTTTTCATTTCTTGGGTAGATATTGCTAAGGGTCTTGTATTGTTCGAGGAGGATGGCTGGCTGGTTTGTTGCAGTGCAGTTGCTGGACAATGAGGTCTTGGGTTAAAGAAGTCAACTACTATATCTATAGATGTAATCGTGGCGTTTTCCGAAACATCGTGACGTCGCCATCAAGTGAATTGACAGGCAAATGAAAATCGTAGCATTTGTAAATGTTGACCGTTAGTGCACCCATGATTGAAAGAAGGAAAATTCGTTCAGGCAGAGATGGAAAACCACAGAGCAGTTATGTTTGTGATGATTGTTTTGAATACATGAATCATCGTGGGATTCCTAGGTGGATGAAAGCAGAAATAGAATTATTGTTGATCATTTTGATGACTTGCAGTGTTTATGCTGTATGGTATGATTCATTGCAATATTTCTGTCAACGAGACTGAAGGAAGAAGAAGGTCGTCTCAAACCCTCCCCCCCCCCCACCCCCCCCCCCCCCCACCCCCCGCCCCCGGGAAATTTCCATGGAGTTTTGCAGAGATCTTTTTCGGATTATTTCTCTGTATCATTGACGTTCGTGAAAAAAATTATGTGATTGGTGTGGTACGAAAGAAATCAATGAAATTTGGTCCAAACAACGCACGACAGAGGAAGCAATGACTATAATATATATATATATATATATATATATATATATATATATATATATATATATATATACATACATAGATATATATATATATATATATATCTATATATATATATATATAGATATAGATGATGCGCTACGAAAATAGTCAGTTGATAAACGCACTGGGATGGTAAAATCTGATTTGTATCTTAGGACCAGGGAGGTGAACTCTAACCATTTCAGAAGTAGCCATTCCGACAGAAAGGCCTCAGAGGTTGAAAGAATAACGAGGGGGAGTAGCTGCTACATGTCAGCAATGACGCAATAAATGGGACATAAAGAGGAAAGTTTGAACTGCCTATGTGAAGGAAGGAAGGAAGGAAACTGGATGAAAATACCCGAGAAAGAGAGAGAGAGAGAGAGAGTAGTGGATTATTTTGCAGGTTTGCGAACTATTCCTTGTCATTTCTTGACCTGCAGAACTGAACTGGCACTGAAGCGAAGAGGTCGCTCACTGGTTATTGTACCTGACTGACTGACAGACACCGAATGTTTGTGAAATAATACGTGTCTAAGTCTTCCACGTCGTTGTCATTTGAAGTTGGGACTTCATATGTGAGGGAGTGGTGTTGAATGCGCGTGTAGGAAAATGAACTGCGAGTTTAAGGGCCTGGGATTTTTCCAATCTGTTAAGAAATGTACCTAGGCGAACATCAAAGGTATAATGCTAAGATGGAACAAAGCCTGACATAATAATACGTTGAATACGATTATTTTGCTTTCATTTTATTTCTCGAGTCTCCTGAAATCGCGAGAAATGTGGAAAATGTGTCATGTCTGAAATCGGGTGCCATTTTGTCCCTCAGAATAACCAACGTGTGTTCTTTCCATAATATTTAATTTCAATAATAATACAAATTTTCTTTGTTCTCATACAAAAGCATCAACAACGTTTTTACGATTTCGCCCAACATTACTTGTAAACCTCACATTTCCGTATGGTTCGACATAATATTTGCTTTGATATTTACATGTCAATGTTTGACCCCCCACCCTTCTTTACACCAATCACAAGCCTATTGGCCTGGGTCTCTTTCGTTCCTTATTCATTATATATATTTTTATGTATGTATTCCTTGAAAACCATTTCGTCTCTCTCTCTCTCTCTCTCTCTCTCTCTCTCTCTCTCTCTCTCTCTCTCTCTCTACATACGGCATTAGTTTCCACATGCGTGTGAAATCATCCCACTTAACTGCGTCATCTCACCCCCCCCACCCCCACACCGAAATTCTTCCGACCCATGACAGAGCTTATTACCCACACAATGCAAATACCCGAATTGCGTTTTCATATTCACAAGAAGTATTCGAAGAGTTAACACCCGTCTCTCCATATTCCCAAAGCAACCACATTTTCACCATTATTTGTGAGAATAATTCTCTTAACGTATATCTTCCGTTATGGTGTTATAAATATTCTTTTTTTTTAATCCGTCATTACGAACATTGTGCTTTCCAACTCTCCGTCCCTTTATCTGTTCAACTAAATGAAGACTCGTCATAGACCACTGTTTAAAGATAAGTACCGTTTATGATTTAGTCATTGTTCAAACCTTATTCTATTTCATTATATTATATTTCGGTGGTGTGTCGTCGAAGAATTTTGTGTATTTAGTAAATTCGTATTCGGTGTGTGGTAAATTGTTATTATGGTAGAAAGTTACTTCGAGTCATCTAAACGACTTTGGTGACGCCGTTCTACGAAGTTATCTGAGCGACTTTAGTTATGTCATTCTATCACCCCCATCAAAACCCCGGTTTCCAATGGGGGTCCCCTTTACTGTGGGATAGAGTTCAAAGTTAAATTACAGTCGTCCGAATAAATATTACTCTAAATTCTTGTTCAGGAGGTAAAACTGCGTAGGAAAAGTTTACCGTTAAACTACTATCTACGTTTTCTCTTCGGGTAAAAGAATTTGTTTATAGAAAATGGTAGTTTAGGATAGTGGGAAACGTATAAAAATGA